>NC_046660.1:144016748-144021632 GCF_010883055.1 Belonocnema kinseyi
CCCAGTGACTTTTTCTTATTTCCAAACTTGAAAAAATGGCTCGGTGGACAGAGATTTCCAGACAACGAAGACGTCATTGCCTCTGTAAGTACTTATTTTGAGAAACCGCCATTTTGTCAAAAAAATTTATTTTGCTAATTCCTTCGATTAATTACTAGATTTAAGATTACTTTAACGAAATCTGTTTGGTTTTTGAATTTCAGATGATTAAGACTAAGTCTTAAAACACAGTTAAAAGATACCATAATATGTGTACAATTTTTTAGATCAATAAATTAAAAAGTTTTCTCAGAAAAAATTCTGGAAAATTCGCTTTTTTCGGCCTTCTAACTGTATATAACCCCTTAATATTTTAGGTTGGCTGAATCCGAAATTTTGAAGCAAAAATTCAGCAACTCTTTTATATTTTTGCAAAAATAATTTTAAGAATATTATTATGGTAAAAAGCCGTAATGAGAATGTGTTCCGTAAGACGCTTCAAAGTTCAAACGGCTGACAAATTCACCACCGCCAAACTACGTCTAAACGGGTGAAGATTTGAACGTAATATCTTAATCACAAATTCTAATGTATAGGTATAGTGAACACGGTAGTATGCGGGTTGCTTGGGACAGCAGGGGTAGTTATATGATTAGGGTAACCATCCGTCCTGGATTTCCCCGGACATGTCCTCATTTTAGAGCTTTTTGCGGAATAATTGCATTAAATTTTGAACATATATAATTAATTTGCTAACTTTGTTGTGTATAGGAAGAATGTATTAACTATTTTGCATTGTTTTCAAACAAACATAATTTTCAATGATCTTGAATAATCCACAACCATATAAACTACCCCTATCAAATGTAACGATGAAGCCCTACCGAAAGAAATCTCTGAGTTTTCTTTAGCGAAATAGTCTGGCCCATTTGAGTCTATAAAAAAGTCGATTTGAAAGAAAATAGTCTCGGAGATAGTTTGAGAGATTTGGGTCCTTTTCAAGATCCTTCTAGTGGTCCTTTTAAGAGTGGTGCGACGGTAATATAATGTTCCTTTTGTATTCGTCACGTACCGGGCGGGCAGAGTTATTTACAGTAGTTGGCCGTGGCTAATCCGCTCTCCATTTTAAAAATTCCTCTTCAAATTATTAACACTTTTTTTTAATTGATGAATTTTCTCATTACACTTATTTATAATTATAACTTATATACTGATATACAATTTTCTAGTTGAAATCAAAAATGTTGTCTCTTTGGCGTATCTCATTCCATTTACGAGAAACGTTCTATTAATTCCAATTTTAAGCATTAAAAAAAAAAGTTAGATATCTGAAGTCGTCGAAACCCGTAGTATCCGAATTATTATGTTTTAGGCTGTTAACTATGAAATTAAAAAAGTCTACTTCTAAATTTTAATCCGAAAGCTTAGCAAAGGACCCCTGAGTGTCGGATACTCTATTGAAATAGCCTCTCTGCTTGTTATTTATGATCGTATTCTTATTTCAATTTCGGAAAGGATATTTTAAAGCCTTCAGACCATTTAAACGAGCTTCCTGGACCTTTAAAAATATCTACCTGAGTGCCTGCGGAGAATTTCTCTGAGCTTCTTTGACCTAAAGAATTTTTAATATATACTCAAAGATTCTTTTCGGTAGGGAGGCCTCAACTTTTATACAGTAAAAGCGCAAAACAATTAAAAATTGAAAGCAGTTAGCTAAGAGAACAGGAAACTACCCCAAAGTACCCTAAAAATGATTAAACATGATAAAAAAAGTCTATTTTTACGTATTATTGTTAATTTTCAACCATTTATTGCATCATTTAAAGTAGTCCGGCTACTAGCAAAGATAGTCAAAGCTATGTCCATTATTTTTTTCTGAAATTTGGAATTAATTACACAATTTGGCCAGGATATCAATTACTAAATTTGGTAACAAATTTTTATGCTGATCAATATAAATAAAATGTTTTTAAAATAATAATAAAATGTAAATTTAAATGTTGATTTGACTCGATTACCTATACCTGTTTAAAAATGCCTTAGTGTCAAATACTCTTTTGAAATACACCTACCAAATTAACAGAGTACTGAGTCAAAAAATGAGAAGCGGGCGTCAGGCTTAAGCCTTAAGCTTCTATTTGAATCACATTGTCCTAATCTTGAACATTAACTAGAACTACTACCTGACATAAATGCGTAAGTCGATCATAAATTCGGCCAAAAGGTCCTCATTGTAAAAGCTATACTAGAGGCTAGACGATAAAAGCTAAGATCCGGACTAATTGTATTCATTTTCCCAGGTTACATGAACAACAAAGCTCGCAATAAAGACCTATTTCATTATGTCAAGAAAATGACAGAGCCGTCAAATATGGGCGATCGTCTTTTCCTCTACGGCTTCTTTGAAAAAAATCTTTTAACGAAGAACATCTAATGAAAAAACAATTAAAATTGAGTAGGACATTTTTTAAACAAAATTTATGAACTAATTTTTTTTATGTTTTCAGAGAATTTTTGTCTATGGGATAAATATTGTTAATTAATACATTTTTCTGTTATGATGAGGAATTATATCTGTGAAAGTGAATTTTTTTTTCTTGAAAGTCGCACTGTAGTAAATATACAAAATTAAAAAAAAAAGTTTTTAGCTAAATAATTATTCAATTATTCTTTAAAAACTTTTCTTTCACTTATATCGACGTAAAGTTGATGACATTTTTTTTCACATTAGTAAGAATACAGATTATCGAAGAACACTGTACTTTAAAAAATTTTCCTCGATTTCTTATATACAAATTTTTCTTGAACAAAGTTTTATATCTCTTTAAATTTTTTTATTTACATTTTTAAACATTTTTATAATTTAAATCTTTGAAATTGAAATGTACTGAGTTTTCTGTTAAAGTTTAAAATTATTTCTGTGAATGTAAAAGATTTCCAAAATCACACTAGTAAAAAATAAATTTATTAAAGAAAAACATTGTAGTTATATAATTATATAATTCTGCTTTGAAATGTAAAAAGAACATTTTTTTAAAATACTTAAATAATTTTTCAACTACAAAGTTTTTTTATAATTTAATATTTTTACTACAGGGCACTTTTCAAGGAACTGCAATGTTTTCTGACAACTTAAAAAAAATTAAACAAATTTTACTCCTACATTGTAATTGTTTTTTTCATCACCCTACCGATAGAAATCTCAGACTATATGCTAAAGATTCTCAAGGCTCTGAGAAGCTCTGAGAAATTCTCCGCAGGCACTAAGGTAGATATATTTAAAAGTCCAGGTAGCTCGTTTAAATGCTTTAAAATTTCCTTTCCGAAATTGAAATAAAAATACGATCATAAACAACAAGCAGAGAGGCTGAAATTGAAACAAGAATTTGATCATAAATAACATGCAGCGAGGCTATATCAATATAGAGTAGCCGACACTCAATGGTCCTTTGTTAAGCTTTCGGATTAAAATTTAGAAATATATTTTTTCACTTTTCATAGTTAACAGCCTAAATCATAATACTTCAGAATCTATAGGTTTCGATGATTTCAGATATCTAACTTTTTTTAATGTTTAAAAATTTGAAGAGAAATTTAAAAAGGGCGAATCGGGTTAGCGACGGCTAAATAGTGTAAATAACTCTGCCCGTCCGGTACGTGACGAATACAAAAGGAACATTATATTACCATTACATCACTCTTAAAAGGACCATTAAAAGGACCTTGAAAATGACCCAAATCTCTCTGACTGTCTCAGAGACTAAATCATTCAATTATATGAATTTTAAGTTAACGAATGTATATAATTTAAAAACTGAGATATTAGCCAAAGAATAAGGGTGGCGTCCCATGATTGCAGAATTGCGCTGCGTTTTGCGTAATGCGTCAGTTCACTAGACATTTCAACTAATCATATTCTCCTAATTATTCAGAAAAACACTTTGATTGACTGAAATGACTAGTGATTTGATGCATTACACAAAACGCAAGACAATTCTGTCATCATGGAACGCCACCCAAATACTTCCAAATGTAAAACTGCTGTTACGTCTCTAGCGCTGTTGTCGATTTGAAGACTTGAAAGTGTCGATCTGTTTTATCCTGGATTCCTTGCCGACGTTGAGTGATAAAAATCACTAACCGCGCGAACTGGTCGAGGATTAAATAATAGACACAACACAATGATTTAGAGAACAAATCAATAGTTTTTATCTAACTTGAATTTAAATATTGAAGATCTTTTAATGAAGATTAAATGTCCTATTCCGTCGTCGTGAATAGTTTAATTTACACAAATAAGGTTTCGTTCGGGTTTGACATTTTTAAAGTTTTATTTAATTAAAACAATTTTAATTAAATGGTTTTTATTCACACTTCACTTATGATTTAGTTCGACTCAAGTCGACCACGGCGAACCGTATCGATCTACCGGAGTAAATACAGTTTTTTGGACTTGAATTTTGTTTAAACAATTTAAGATAAAAATATTGTAAGTCTAATTTCAATAAATCAGAGAAGCGAGTGCACAGATTTTTTATATGAAATTAAAACAAAGAGATGCAAATATCTGAGCTTTTTCTATGTTCTCGCATATATTTATAACCTTGGGTTTTACCAAAAAAGGTTAGGAATTGTCCTTCTAGGCAATAGAATTGCTGACGTCACATAATTTAATGTTAAATTAACCTATCAGGATGAGATGCGTTAAGCGCCCCCCTTATATTTCAAGCTAAAATAATGAGATTCTAATTCTCAGAAATGCATTTTTACGATTCTTGTCGATTGACATTTTTCTGTCAAATCGAATTAAGGGCATGTGACACAGCTAAATACCTATATTACCGACCACAGTTTTTCAGTTCACTGAATGTTTTTTTGAACCTAAGAACTTTTTTTGTAAGTAAA
>NC_046660.1:144021732-144046091 GCF_010883055.1 Belonocnema kinseyi
CGTTGTACACGAAAATACGAAACCTGGCGGCCACTAGACGAGGCTCTAGAGATTTCGTATTTTCGTGTACAACGTTACCGGCTAATGCCGTTGGAATTGTTTTGTTAAAATACATTTTTTTACATCTTTTATTATTAAGCTTTGTCCTTAAACGTAGTTTTCTTTCGGCTCTTGCATTTCTCAAAGTTTGAGACCGATATTTTATGTTTAAAAAAAGTTGGAACGTTCAAAAAATGTTGAGGTTCAGAAAAAAGATGAAATAATTTTCAGTGAAGTTTCTACCAAAATGCAGTACCTAAACGTACTTTATTTCACTCTAATACATTTTCCAAAGTTTCAGCTCGATATTTTATTTACAAAAAAAGTTCTCAGGTTCAAAAAAACATTCAGTGAACTGAAAAACTGTGGTCGGTAATATAGGTATTTAGCTGTGTCACATGCCCTTAAAGAACATAATTTATGGCGTCGGAGGGCCGCGTTGTCGCTTTAACCCCTTACATAATACATAGTTTATGTATGCTCGCGGTTGAGATCACACGTGCGGTAGTCAGAGATCGCGCGTGTCAAACCTATTTGGATTGATAGACTTACATATACATATGCATATATAGATCTATCTGAGTGTACATAGCTACTTAAATGCTAACTTCTGATTCTTTACATCCAGCTATTAGAAGTTATTAATTCGAGGTACAGAGAGGAGTTGTCATATAAATTCTTATTGTCAATCATGATTAATATTATTCTTTCCGATAATAACGATCAATTTAAATTTCTAAATGACCTGAATGTCTTGTTTCATTTGAATGATTTCAAATGTTTACCGCTCTTAAAATTATTAACTGTTAAGTATTCAGTAATAGGGTTCTAGCGCCCTGACATACTAGTTCTAAAACAGTGGATACTGTTGCACCTCCCGTCTTTGTTGAAAAGACGTATCGTCTTCATGGCGAGACAGCTTTTATTGCTTTTTTACGATTTTTTCGAGTGTCAAGTGTGTCAAACCTACAGGTAAATAATTAATTTATGTTCAAAAGTGAAATTGGAGTGAAAAGTGGTAAGTGTATAGTGATGCATTTCCATACAAAGAAAACATTCAAGTTTTCATGTTACAAGTGGGACAAAAATGACATTGTAAACATATTTTGGTTGGAAACTAAATGACTGCTATAAATCGCAAAAAAATGGAATGGAAAGGTGTGAAGGAGTAAAAATTAACTTAAACTTTACTTTTTTTAGAGAGTCAGTGCGACTATTCTTTATTCGAACGTGTAAAGTGGGTCGCAAAGGATGGGATAGAACTGGTTATTTATGCCTGGGCGCAGTCACAGATGGCCCTTACTACACTATCTTAGAGTGGGGAGTTATGGTCCCATCACACCCCCCTTAGTAGACTGGATTTGGTCCCTAAATCCTTAATAGAAGTAGTAAGTCTATTTGATCGGAGTAGATTTTACAATCGGTGCCTGTAATAAGACTAGGTTGTTTAATCACTTCGGCGTGATTTCCGTCGTTACAAACTACGTCGAGAGAAACTTCTTTGTTATTTAAAATAATATAGCCATTAGTAGTGGGCAAGTAAGTTTCCTTATTTAGTAGGAACGGTGAATGACTGCATAAGATATGACCTTTCTTCAGTAAGATACTATCACAATTTTCGGTGTTAACTTACAAGTAATTTGCCTGTTTCCTTTTGCAGATTTTATATTCAGCTATGCTTTTACATTTTTCCAATCGTCGATAGTTATTAGAAGAGTAGGAGCTTTTGGTTACGAAAAGGAACTCATGGTCAGGCATAAAGTAAACATGTTAACCGCATCTAAAAATAGGGCATAAGCTGGTTAGTGCGTATCCTAATTTGTTTATTATCATAGGCTATTATATAGTTGTTATTATCTAAATTTTCCAGAATTATCGCAGGAAATGTGAAGGGGTAAAAATGAACTTAAACTTTACTTTTGTTAAAGACGCTCTGACGTTCTATCAGTGCGACTGTTCTTTATTCGAACTTGTACAGTGGGTCGCAAAGGATGGGATAGAACTGTTTCTTTAGGCCTGGGCGCGGTCACATGTGGCCCTTACTACACTATCTTAGAGTGGGGAGTGATGGTGCCATCGCAAAGGATTTGCCTAACAAATAAATTGAAGAATTAAAATTGGTATGGATTTTAAACAGAAAAATGCTTAAAAAGGTAAGAAATTTAATTTTTAAGAAATATATATTTTTTAAATAATTAATAATATTGATAAAAAAATACTAAAAAGACGATAACGTCCCTACTGCAAATACCTATATAGGTGTCTGCAAGCCTAGCCCTATCTGTGATTACCGCCCAGGTGAGGTAGACGATGCAGAGCATACGTTCTTTGCGTGCACTAGATTGTCAGCAGAAAAGCGGGCCCTAGAAGAGGAGATCGGCGTTAACTTGACACCGGACAACGTCGAAGCGCTGTTGAACAGCTCTCAGACAAAGTGGGATTCCATCGCCCACTTTGTCGAGAAGGTTCTCAGAGAGAAGAAAATAGAAGAACAGCTCAGGGAGAGAGAGGCTCAATAGTACAAGAGACCACCCCACAGGTTCGAAAGCCGGCGAGCCCGAGAAGAGACAATTGTCTCTTCTGCCGAGGACGACGTGTACCCTAGCTGAGGCTGGTTGAAGCTCTATTCTTTGAACCTGGTGGATGCCAAGCAGGCAAATTAGGAAGGAAGCCGAAGCACGGCTTACTAGCCTTAATAACTTTGGACTCTGAAGCAATGCGAAAAGCGGTTCCGGAGTCCACGATTGGCAGGAAAAGGAGTTTGGTTTAATGGGTAGACGCCGATTGGTAAGTCCCACACTCACATTCGTTCCTTGTGGACTATGTGTCCATGTGTGCGCATCGCATGTATATGCATTACGTATATATGCGCGACGTGCACATATTGGGCTCATGGTCCCCAAAGTTCAAACGTGGTAAGTGCATGAGTATTTCCCGTTTTACTCCTTTAACAAAAAAAAACCTATATAGGTGCCTGTAAAGGTCACTAATAGGATTCTATATAAGGATCCTATGAGTGACCTATATAGGAACCTATATAGGGTTACATATATAGGTCAGTATAGGTGCAACCTATAGGAAATGAAACAGCTTCCTGCATAGGACCCTTTATAGAATCCTTAATGATTCTATGGTAAGGTTATGGATTCCTTCTTCCTACGTTAGAATCCATATAAGAATCTATACAGATTTCTACTACTAGGCAATCACATAGTCAAAAATAACTACTGCGCAACACTTCCTCTTCATCATCTGTCCTATATAGATCACTAATAGGATTCTATATAGTATCCTATGCAGGAAGCTGATTCATTTCCTATAGGTGGCTCCTATACTGACCTATATAGGTGACCCTGTATAGGATCCTATATAGGTCACTTATAGGAACCTTATATAGAATCCTATTAGTGACCTATATAGGTATTTGCGAAAGGGGTGGCTTCTAAAATATAAATTCGATATAAAACAAATACACACATATATTCTGGCTTCTCTTAAAATATAATAATGTATTTATATGTTCATACACACAAACATATATCCATATTTTTGCTTCAGTGAATTTTTATTTTAAGTAAAGAAAATATTTTAAGTTGCCATGCGATGTTAAATCTCTAACTAAGATTGTTCTTTGCGAGAATATCGGGTCTTTTATATATATTTTTAACAATATTATTCTGTATGAGGCACGTCCCTCGCGAACCCAGAATCTCCAGACACTTCATAATTAAAGATTCTACCAACGTCCTGCCACAATTCCTCCTTGTCTTTCTCTTAGTAAGATGGCTCTGTGTCCCGATTAACTTCTCGCATAAAGGACGGTCCTAACTCATCTAAATCCTCAATTTTATTAATTCGAATTTGAATAACGTGATTGTGATTCATGTTAGATACATTCCAATCAGCACTGTCCATGGCCGACATGCATGCCCAGCATTTACTAACATTTCTTATTTCGAAGGGAGTGGAGGAGTAGCCCTCGCAGAGCCTAGATTGAGCCAGGTCATGGAAGGTAGCATAGTGGAATTGATGAACGGTCTCTTCCTCAAAGGGCCCTACTGGAAGTCTTCCTTTTAAATGGCAACACTGGCACCTTCATAGCCAGAGGCCATTTACTTTCGCAGTCCACAGCATAGACGACAGGTGCTTGATGGGAGAATTTTTTTTCTGGAGTGTATTCCAATCAGGCTCGAAGAAAACGGAAAAATAAAAGGATTTGAAGAATGGAAATTGAAAAAGAAAAGGTAAAAAAAAAAAAGATTTTCAAAAAATTTGTTTTAAACTTATTATTTTTTGTTTAGTGACAAGCTTTAAAATTAAATACATTTCTTCCTAGTATGCAAAAAAAGGGAATAAAATTCCATTTTGACAAATTTATATTGTTCTTTTTAAATGAAAAAAAAAAATTATATCGAAAGGAAAGATATTCAAAAAATAATTATTTAAGAAAAATATAGTTAATAATTTTATTACTTTTATTAATTTATAAGGATAAAGGGCAAGAATGCGATTTTAACAAGAAGGCGAAGAAAGGAAAAAAGGAAAAAATATATAGTACTTACAACTGAGAAGTTAACCCCAAAGGGTAAATGATAAATCTTTGCTCTATTATCACTATCTTTCAAAAGTTATTCTCCTTCAGAGTCGGTTTAATCTTTGTTTTCCATTTTAATTTCAATTTTTCGTAAAAAAAAAACAAAATTAAAATAATTTGAAATAATTTTGAAATAATTTCCTTCCAATCTTTTTAAATGTTTTTAATTATCACTTAATTGAATTCCACTTTAAAAAGAAAAACAACAATATTCCCTTTTAGTGTCTTCAAATGCTTTCACTTTTAAATTCACTTTCTCGAATTCCACTTCTCATGACACATATGCAAGGGTTTTGCATTGACTAGTCCTTACAAAAAGTCCTTCGCTTATATTTTTTCGTAAGCGAATGCACTGTCCAACTTAATGACTCAAAACAATATCTCTTTTCCTTCTTTTTATTGCCCGAAGTCCCTTGTGAGCGAACAAAATTATTGGATTAATTCTGCATCCATGAAATATAAATCAAAACAAAGATAGACAATAACAATTTACATCAATTATATTGTTATACTATATGTGTGTATCCTTTAAAAGCTTAATTTGCTCTGCTTCTTTAAAAAAATTGATTTTAATCAATCGATCTTTTTTATAGATTTTCAATAATCAATTTTTGTGGGGTTATTTCTATTTTCAATCGCGAAGATTTGAATTTCCGTAAAAGGAAAGGAAGCAAAAAAAACTTGTCTCATAAATCTTAAATCAAACAAATAAGTAATAAAAATGTACACTAGAAAATACAAATATTTATGTAAACCTTATATAGATAGTTTAATTTGTCTTAAGGTAAAATAAACACTTTAAATCTTAACTTACAAATTTTGAAAATTTAGGTTAGAGATTTATATTCTTTCCATATTTGGCGCGAAAATTTAAATTTATTCATATACAAAAAAAAAGTAAATTCACTCAAAATCTCTTAAATAATATACATATATCAGTATGTTAAAATTGAATAATATTTGATATAGTACATTTCAAATAGTACTTGTTAAAAATAAAGATAAAGTTGTTTTTCTTAAATATTCATGAGATATAGTCTTTCTTATAAAGATATTGCATATCTTATGTAAATTTCGCTTTAAAATTATAAATTTAAAAAAAAATATTCTATAAAATTTAATTTTGAAGTTGTCTTTCCCCTTTTGTTTATTTTACATATACAAATTCTTATCCCTTCGATTTTTCTTAATTTCCGTTTTACAATCAGGTGAATATTACCATCAAATTTACTGCATTCTTATTTTTAGGTACTTAATTGCTGCTTTTCAACATTCCAGGATGTCACTTCTGGTCGTTCACTTAAATGATCAGATAAGTAATTTCTATCAGTAATTAATTTAGTTAATTAAGCATATATAAATTCCAAGAATTATTGCTTTGCTTGGACTGTATTTTTCTTTTGTTTCAGATTTTCAACTAAACTGAAATATCTCCATCAATTAAAAAAAAGGTAGATATCATGGAAATAGGTTTCTTTTTCGAAAATGAATTTTATTGCTTGATTTGATTTCAATCAATTTTCGTTAGTTTGAGTTTTAGATTAGTTTTAACAATTCTGAGTTTGAGATATTAGGCGTTTCTGCAGAAGTTTCTGACACTTCTAGATTTTGTGCATCCTTATTGGTGCTTAATGGAAGAGTACACAATTTTAATTTATCAGTGTGAACTATTTTTGTCTTATTGGGTCCCATTCTAATTAAGGCATTTCTTTTGCCTAACAATTTTTCTAGGACATAGTGTCCATGGAAGTAGGGGTCGAATTTATCTTTCCTGTTGTTTACTCTCAAGTTCACTTGTTCTCCCTCCTTGAAGCATTTGGGATTATATCTTTGATCGTAATATCGTTTAGATTTTCCCTTCGCTAATTGAATTCGGTTCCAAGATAGTGACTGAACATCACCCCATTTCTGAAAGAGTCCCTTTAAATATCCGAGATAAGTCTTATGTGATTCTGAAAAAGTGAAACTGTTTGGAATATTAGCTTCTCTTCCAAATACTAACGTATAAGGAGCAAAACATGTAGCTTCATGCATGCTAGTGTTATAAGAAAACATAACAAACCTACGCCAATTGTCCCAATTGGTGATAGTATCGAATTGTCTTAAGTATTCAATAAATGTCTGATGACTACGTTGTAATGATCCTAAACTTTGTGGGTGATACGCAGTTGAATGAATTTTCTTTATGCGAAAGATTTTGCAAAATCTTTTAATGCACTAACTGATCAAATTTGATCCTTGATCAGTGTGAATTTTACGAGAGCAACTGTTTCGTGTAATAAATTCTTCAGCTAAAGCTAAAGCTATGGTCGCTGAATCAATTATTCCTCAAAGGAATTGCATCAGAATATTTTGTAAAATTACACTGAATAGTCAAAATATAAATATTTCCTTCCAAAGATACTGGAAGGGGTCCAACTAAATCAATTTGGATTTTGTCAAAAGGTCCTCTTGGAGTATCAGTGATAATCATGGGTTGTCTAATCCCGATTCATTCCAATTTATTTCTCTGACAATTAGTACAAGAACCTACTGTTATTTGAACGCCAGGCTTCATGTTTTCCCAGTAATAGATATCTCTTACTCTCTAATAGGTTTTTGAGATTCCCTTATGACCTCCTACTACTCATTCATAAAATTTTCTCACTATATCATCACTGATTATTTCTTCCGAACAAATAATTACCAAAAGTCCTGAGTTAATAAAATGTTTCCTGATTATTTTTTCTATCGAGAGCCTAGAAAGTGCACCTAAATCATTTCCTTTACTTAAAATTTTACTGAGATTATCTGTAAAGCTTCCATAGATTTCTTTAAAGCAAGTACCGCTTTACGATATTGTTTAGTATTGACAGGAGTTTCGTCGGTAGTAATTATTTTATGAGATAAAATATTCGTAGCGCCTAATTGGTCACCTTCTAGGAAAAACTGAGGGGAGTACTCTGAAAGAATTGGAACAACACTTCTTTGTTCTTCATTATTCAAGTCTGACAATTTCATAACTTTCAAAATCTTCGCAAAACGGGAGAATAAATTTGTCTGTCCATCGGTGGAAAATGAGTTTCCATTCGAACGATTTAAAGGTTCTACTATTAGTGTTAGGTCGTTACCTAAAATTACAGGTAACGGTAGAAATTTCCGGTAAAGTAGAGGAAATTCTCCGGTAACGAATGGTAACGATATTTTTTTTTAATTTCAAGACTAAATTTAAATTGCTTATTTTTTTTCCGTTTATTTGATATAATTTTCTTCAATATTCGTCACATTAAATAACTTGTGGGAAAACTTTCACGTTTAAAAGTGTTCCTTAACCTCTACGGTGGGATTTGGTTTTGCTTAAACATGTATGCGCACATTATTTTTTGAAAAAATATTGTTCCTTTTAATTGTTCACACTTTACATATTGAGAAGACAGCAATTACGTATGTATTTGTTACATAAAAGAGTTTATGAAAAACATTTCTTGAACATAATGTTTCGAAGGGCATCTAACCTAATCTGCTGAAACGTTGTACGCATTTTGCAGTTTCGCACCATCATGAAGGATACAAGTATTATTACTATGCTTATTATTAATAAGAAGTGACACCTTATATTTTTTCAAATATTTTGGAAAGATATTGGCAAATACGTAATTTTTTGTAATAATAGATAAGGGTAAGGTAAGAGGGTGGTTTCAGGAAAATATTTTAAGTAGGTATATAATATACTATTGCTTGCAAAAAAAAAACAGTTTTATTTAATTTTTGTATCAAAGTACTAACAATAAAAGACGTGTAAGGATATAGAAGACAATAAACGAATACACCAATTTTCTTGTTAAATAAAGAGTGATTTCGGAATTCAGCCTATTCAAATTCCATTTAAATTCAGTCTATTTTAATTCTATATTTTTTTTATAGGAACATTTCCTTTGTCTTTGAAATCACATGTTACTTATTTAGAAATCAACCATTTGCATTAATACGTTTATTCTCCATGAAACTGATCAACAACTACGACATGTTTTGTAATTCACATTCCATAAATTCCATAAATTACGTAACGGTTTTTAGGGGTGGGTGGGTCAGAGAGCCGATGTTATGCTAGTGTTACTCCGGATAGGGTGATCTATTAGCAAAACGTTACGTAACGCTAAAAATTCACATTTTTTCTTTGATTCTTCCAGAAATAAAATTCTTTCTGATCTACGTTCGTTACTCTCTGTCCGTGACTCATGACTCCACAATTTTATCACTCCAACTAAACTCACTCACACCGGCTCGAGGAGCGTATTGTTTAGCTTAAGATAATTTTTTCAAAACAAAATGCGTCAAGCCCCGACTGAATTGTATTTTGAGCTTCACTCTCTGCACCAGTTGTCGATCGATGCTCGATCACGCAGCATTTTCATGTCGACAGCTTGTTCGAATTATTTAAGAACGTTAAGTTCAAAAATAATTCTAACTATGAGATCGACTTTAGGAGATTTGTGTAATGATACAATGAAGCAGTACAAACTACGGTACTCGAATAGCCTAAAAAAGGATAGAGCGAAAGTTGAGGCGAATTTTTATCTTGAGTGGAAAACAAGAGTAGGTGTTTTAGTCGGCAATGAAGCAAAAATAAAGGCGGCAAAAGCTTTTCTGAAAGAATGTCAAGAGAACGTGACTTTACAATTAGCTAAACGAACCATCAACTTTTTCAAGGTAATTGGGATTAATTTTACATTTCTAAATTTATTTTGAGTACTTTATTTTTAAAAACTTGCTATTCGATTTCAATTTTGCGCTTTTTATTATTTGATTGCGCGAATAGCCACATCAATCTGCGGCTAGTACTTCAATTGCTGAGACACTGCCGAAAAATAAGCAAGATATATCAATAACTGAAAATGGGGATACTTGTGCTAATACTTCATCAAATCAATGGCTCGGAAATGTTCCAGATAAAAAAAATTTTGATATATTTTATTGATTTAAATAAAATATATAAAATAACAAAGTATCATTGAGAATAGTTTATAAAGCGATTTAAACAACAAGAACTAATGATCATAAATATTTTTAATACATTAATATTTTAATATTTTTAATTCACCGAAAACGATAGAAAAGTTGAAAAAAGAACTTCGTATAAAAGAAACTAAGTTCAAATCCTTCAAAAAAATGCGGATCGTCAAAAAAAACATAGAAACAAAAAAGCCATTGTATTAAAAAAAATAAGTGCTGAAAATCCTCAGGTTGTTCAAGAACTAAATATACCGGATGGACCTGGGCGGCCGAGAATAGAAAATACTAAGTCAGAGTTGCTGAAAACCATATTCAAAATTGTGAGTCAGGGAGCGTCTACAGAGGCGAGAAGACGCAGCGAAACATTAAATAGTTGCAAGACACTCGATGATTTACACAGAGAATTGGAATGTGTGGGTTACTCTATTTCTAGAAGCGCGCTGTATTTACGTTTGATGCCAAAAAGATCGAACACATCCGAAGGAAAACGTCATGTAAAAACAGTTCCAGTTCGTCTTTTAAGAGCGCAAACGGGACTACACAAAAATCATCCGGATCAACATTTTTGTACAGCTACTATTAGACAATTGGAAGTTGTAGCATTTATAATTGGACCACAGCAAGCAATTTTTTTGTCACAAGATGATAAAGCTAGGATACCATTGGGAATAACAGCAGCAAACAAAGTCCGATACTTATGCATCTAGAGTACCAGGTAACATTTTATTACAATTTTCCAAGGCACGAATATAAACTTATGCATGTTAAAAGCTTAAAACTCGAAATTGTAATGCACTATTAAAAATATAATCAACTGCGACTTTATAGACATCGCAATTAAATAATTGTGCAAAATATATGAATCGATGATAATTTTTTTAGTGCACTTACCAATATTTCGTTATTATGCTACATGGCATACTTCTATTCATGTGATATATGAGTAATTGAAATTATTTAAAATTTTATAGGTCAAATTGCCGGATCATGATTGGGTTGTCGCAGAAAGACATAAACTGATACCCTCAGTTTACGCTCTTATTATTATCGAGCCTAATAAAATGGGAAACCCAACTGCAGTAATTTTTTCAGGACCAACTTTCATATCAATTAGAAGTGGAATGCACACGAAATCCACTGCTTCTACACATGCCGCTGACTTTGAAAAGCTGTTGGAAATAGAAGCTTTTAAAAACATTATGCTCAATGACAACGGTGAAGTAAAACCAGTTTTATTTTTGTCTGTCGACGATGGTCCTGATGAAAATCCAAGATATCCAAAAGTCATTAGGCATGCCATTGACCATTTAAAAAAATTTGATTTAGATGGCTTGTTCATCTTTACAAATGCTCCAGGACGAAGTGCATTTAACCGCGTGGAACAAAGAATGGCACCCATTAGTAAAGAGTTATCTGGGGTTATTTTAGAATATGAACATTTCGGCACTCATTTAGATTCAAGCGGGAAAACTATCGATGTAGATTTAGAAAAGAAAAACTTTGCCTATGCTGCCAGAGTTTTAGAAACGATCTTAAGCAATGTTGTTATAGATGGTCATGAAGTGATTGCTAAATATGTAGAGCCTGAAGAAGAAGAAATTTCAATTCCAGATAGCCCTTCTGACCGCTGGTATTCAGAACATGTGCGAGAGAGTCAGTATTTACTTCAAGTAAGTATCAATAATTTAACATACAATTTTTGTATTAAAAAGATCAGTAACTTAATTATGTATATAAATATTGCAGATCGTCAAATGTTCCGATCTTAATTGCTGCAAACCATCACGCAGTGCTTTGAAATGCATTTTGAAAGACAGATTCCTGCCTCCACCATTTGCTCTCAAACAAACTACAAACAGCATTGAAGCTACAGATATCAGCGCAGAGCATCGATTCACATCAATCCTATTGAATGGTTTTATTAATATTAAGCCGAACTACGATGGAATCGGAGACATGCCTTACGATTTTTATTGTCCTACTATTAAAAAGGATTTAAATAGTAGAATTTGTCAAATTTGTGGTTTATATTTTGCTAGTAAAAAAAATGTTAAAACGCATAAGCAGAACGTTCATGGAAAAACAGTGTCTGCTCCCAAAAAAATTCGCCCGTTTCGGATAGTAACAAAACGAGGTCAGGAACTACTAGTCCAAAAAGACAAAGAAGCAGAGAATGTTGAATGGGTAGATGTGGATACCATTGAAAATCCGAATGTACCTAATAATGATCCTCAAGACTGCACTATGCCACAGATTGATAATTTACAGTCGTGGATGGAAAATCCATTTGAAGAAGAATAAAGTTCTGTCAATATTACAGTTTAAAATTTTTTTTATGCTTGAAATATGAACTAGAAATTTTTTTATACTTGAAAATTCTGTAAAGAAAGATCAAAATTTCATTTAAAAATTTTAGCACGAGGAAAACAGTTAGTTTTTATTTTAATAAATCATTAATGTATAAAAAAGTTTGGTATCGATATAAAAAAAATCTCAAAGCGTTACGTTATGCTGTGGATAGGGTGGGATGGTGGTCAAGTGTTACGGTCCTGTTACCGAGGACTGGGTGGGTCACGAAATTTTTAAATTTAGCGTTACGTAATTTGTGGATGCTCCCTTACGAAAGAAGCGAAAGAAACGTTACCGGTAATGACGGTGATTTTCCTGCTGAAATTACGGAGAATATTACAGCGATCCAACTCTAGCTAGTACGTCTTATTCCTTAAGTGTCACAGGGGGAATAGTTAAACTGACTTTTTTCGGGGTAGAATTTATAATAAAAAGGTCCTCTTCTCCATTTTTATTAAGAACTAAAGCCTCTCCAGGAAAATCGCTAGGTCCACATGGAATTTTCCTGACATATCCTTCATTATGTTGAGTTTCAATTAGAGGCAAATAAAATAACTTTTTAGTCCTGGCAGGTAATTGTACAGTAACATGAAAGAGCAAAGGGAAACGATCCTCGCCTATAAAAAGTTGATCATATGAAAAATTTATGACTGCTCTATGTTGTTTTAAAATGTTATTCCTATAATTCCATCCTGAATTATAGGGAAATTCTGTGGAATTATCTGAAAAGCGGTTTCAAGTTCTTTTATCATTAATCTAACTTTTCCAAGAGTAGGTATCATGTCTGAGCCATTTCCTATTAAATTAAAAATTCGTTTCCGATTTATTTCTACAAAAGGCTTTAATCTATTTTCGTTAATCAAACTGACACTGGCTCCAGTGTCATTCATAAAAATACATTTCTCAAAAAGGAAAGCTACATTTTCCAATTCTACTGTTGGTGCTGGTCCATCCTCCCCTAATTCTCTGAGTCTGAAAATGACTCTTTTATTTGAATCTGTTTTAACAGATTTCGATCTTTTCTGAAATAAATCATTATTTTACTTGTGATCCCAAAATTTTTGTCTTAATTGTTCACGCTCCAAGGAATGTTTTTTATGGACTCGACAATCCTTAAAAGTATGATTATTCCTGTGACAATAGTGACAACTAGATTCCTCTCAGCCCTTTAAAAATCTTTTCTTTGCCAATTCGGGGCAATCTCTTTTAAAATGTCCTAACTTTTTACATTAGAAACATTCTACCTTACTGATCCAATTGTTTTTATCCTCAAATTTATTTTCGGTTCGCAAAGGGGCTATTCTCTTATTCGAATTAAATATTGGTTTCTGTTTTGTCCGATATTAGAACTAGAAAACAGCTTCGGATGCTGTCGTTCCTATATGCACTCTCTTCCAGCTCTAAAGCTTAAGATCCTCCTGATTCGCAAGTGCAAAGGCCTACAATGATCATCAAACATCGTGATGGACATATTTTTCCATCAAAAGAGGGTATCATCCCTTGAAATATTTTTGAGATTTTATCTAATTCACGTGTTCCGGTCAAAGCAATTGAATTTTCTGATAAGGGAGTAGGAAGGTAGACAGTTGTCTCATGACTTCTCAAAGGAGAAGAATTTCCGAGATCTGAATTTATAGGTTGACTAATATCGCTTGTCCAGGAATTTTGAGAAGACTGTAAAGCCTGTATTATCAGGGAAGTTTCAGCCACTCAACCCGGATTAACAGGACCCTTATTTTTGTTTTTATTTTATTTCTTCAACCTGCAGGTTCAGTTTCATTATTGGACGAGAGTGGGGGATGGCTATCCCGAGCCCTTTTTTTCGCTCGCAATTTAGGTATTTTCAATTCTATTAGGCTGAGACTTACTTGAGGTTATAATCCAATTTCGCACTTTATACGAACACTTTTTCTCGCCTTAATAACAAAAAATTCTAAATTTTCACAATATTGAAATTGTGACTATAAACAATAAGAGCGAGAAAAATAATCACTTCACAGTTTTTCTATTAAATCTTCACTCCTTTGAGATAATCTGAAAGTTCGAGCTGAAGTTCCATTTGAAGATCTAATAGACCTCTGGAAAAATGGTCGAAGTTCTGCAACTCTAGAAGTTCCCTGATGCGTAACCTTTCGCAGCCCGTCCAACGCTGCGGTCACCCTTCACGGGTTCGTAATGAGGAACTACGATCAAATGTTAGGATTTTTCATATAAATAAAAATTCTTAAGCCAATGATTGTTAGAGGAATGCCTGGTGGTCTCTTTCAATCATGAACAATTCTGGCGCAATTTTACAACACCCTCTTCTATCGGGAGAAAAACCACTCCAAAACCCTAATAGACTACCAGTGAGCCAAGAGCTACTCGATTCATCCCTGGATTCACTAGACGAGATAAATTAAAATAGAAAAGCCCTTTTTTCAGTAGGAGAAATTAATCTGATTTTTTATTTATTAATTTTTTTTTAATTTCAAAATTTCCCTGTTTCCTAAATAATTTTAAAATATTCCAATTCCAGGAAACCAGTAGGTATGTGACCAGATGAGATACAAAATTTATAGTATCCTTCACGGGGACATACTTCAATGCAGATCCATCCTTCTCCGTTGTCGTGGATACAGCAAATTTGGAATGGTGGGAAATACGGATCAGAAAGAACTTCAACTAGTCTCATCAGAAGTGAACTTGGATCAGACATTTTTATATTTGTCAAATTATTTCAAAAATTTAGAAGACTAGAATAATTTAAAGATTATTCTTTTTGATTTTCCTCTTCAAAATTAAAAATCACTCCTTTACAAAATACAAAACCTTCCCTTTTATTTTAAAAGAAAAAGTGCCTTTTTCAAAATTCAAAATTTCTTTCTTTTAAAATTTTAATTACATAAGTAATGTCAACAAAAAGAAAACACAGAACTTTTCACGAAAACCCAAAAAAGATTTCGCTGAACTTTCCTTATTATTTTTTTTATAAGTTAAACGAAGAAGGTGAGTTCATTTTTTCATTAATTTTTATTCTGCGAAGTAAAAATAACTGTTCTAGAGAATTGTGGTTCACTTTTCTTGCTGTAATTTTTTAAGCACATCATCTAATGTTTGCATTCCTTGGGGTATATTCTTGCGACTTGTTGGTGGTTCCAGGTAAACACGTTTACATGCTTTAGGATCCATAAACTTTTTCCACGCCTGAAGGCCGTCCATAGTGATTGAGAAGCTTATTTGGATCAAAACATGTAGAAAAGTCCCACGCGTGATCAGGCGAACGTCTTTGAACTTGGTATACTGAAACCAGTGACCCAGTTCCAACGATTCGGCGGTATAATCCCACACAAGCTGTCACCAATTTGTTACGTCTCCACCGCTGTTGTCGATTTGAAGACTTGAAAATTTCGATCTGTTTTATCCTGGATTCTTTGCCGACGTTGAGTGACATGGATATAGGAAACAGGGGACTAGGCATACCATTGCCGGGTTGATGCAATGAGAGGGGAGGTCCGCCACCTTTTGATGTCCCGCGACAAACATAGCAGCGCCCACATGTTTATATTTTCATGCACATTTTTTCGGCAAAAATGCTCGTGCGCATAATCAAATGGCACATCGTAAGATGGCGGCTATTCCCACTCATGGAATTCTCCCCCCTCCAGTGGATTCAACCCTGCTCGCCCAATTTAGAATTACATACCTAGTCCCGTGTTTTCTATGTCCATGTTGAGTGTTAAAAATCACTAACCGCGCGAACTAGTCGAGGTTCAAATAATAGACACAACACAATGATTTAGAGGATAAATCAATAGTTTTTATTTAAGTTCCATTTAAATATTGAAGATCTTTTAATGAATATTAAATATCCTATTCCGTCGTCGTGAACAGTTTGATTTACACAAATAAGATTTCATTCGGGTTTGACATTTTA
The DNA here is from genome assembly GCF_010883055.1 of Belonocnema kinseyi. Classification (NCBI taxonomy): domain Eukaryota; kingdom Metazoa; phylum Arthropoda; class Insecta; order Hymenoptera; family Cynipidae; genus Belonocnema; species Belonocnema kinseyi. The sequence continues at coordinate 144,037,623 of NC_046660.1, forward strand.
AAAGTTTTATTTAATTGAAACAATTTTAATTAAATGATTTTTATTCACACTTCACTTAAGACTTAGTTCGACTTAAGTCAACCACGGCGAACTGTACCGAATTACCAGAGTAAATATCGGAGCTTTTTCTACGTTCTCGCATATATTTATAACCTTGGTTTTTGCCAAAAAAGGCTGGAAATTGTCCTTCTAGCCAATAGAATTGCTGACGCACATAATTTAATGTCAAATTAAACTATCTTGATGAGGTGCTTTAAGCGTCGCCCTTATATTTCAAGCTAAAATAATGAGATTCTAATTCTCAGAAATGCATTTTTACGATTCTTGTCGCTTGACGTTTTTCTGTCAAACCGAGTTATGGAACATCCAGCTATTAGAAGTTATTAATTCGAGGTACAGAGAGGAGTTGTCATGTAATTTCTTATTGTCAATCATGATTAACAATTATTCTTTCCGATAATAACAATCTATTTAAATTTCTAAATGTACTGAATGTTTTGTTTCATTTGAATTATTTCCAATGTTTACCAATCTTAAAACTATTAACTAGTAAGTATTCAGTAATAGGGTTCTATCGCCTTCATGATGTAATAGAGAAAGGTGTGTTACCGCGCAGGGCCAATGAAAAAAACTTCCGAAAATCCGCCATATTGAGGAATGCATATCATATATTAGAAATATTTTTTATTGAATTTCATGGTATCTTTTTATCAAGCGAAGAATTAATTTTTAATAAGAAAAGATTAAGAAAAGAGTCTAACCCAGTTATTCGCATTGCTGCACGCACCGCAGCCAATAGAAAGTATACTTCTTAAATATTTATAAATTCATCAAATATATTGATAACTTTTTTTGTTATATATTTATTTCGTTGAAATAAAAATGTTTCAAAAAATATATTTAGTCTTATTTTTATTCACGAACTTCCGTTCTACTAGAAACAGATTCATTCACATCGTCGGCATGGTTTTTGTATGATTGGAGTTCACATATTTTTCATTATTCCAATTGTATACATTCTATAGTTGAAAAATTTATAATACAGTTCATATTTAAGATTAACAAAACGATTTATACATTTTTTCTGCAAGTTTTGAGCGAATAGAAAAATATTGCTTTATTTTCCTTGCTTTGAAATTTGATTTCGCGCAAATTCATCTGATTAGTGGATTCCTCAATATTTCGGCATTTTGGAAGTCTCTATTACATCAAGAGCGCCCTGATCATCGACATATAGAAATGGAACGGTAATGCTGTGGGGAGAACGTTAATGGACTCTAGAGAAAGAGAAAACATATGGGGTATGTTCCGATTTGAGCAGTTGAGAGTTATTTAAAGTTTCAAAGTTGGCAATGCCAATGTATAAGCATAGGCTGCCGGCGCGCAATGATGCCTATGCTTATACATGACATTGCCAACTTTGAAACTTTAAAAAACTCTCAATACTCAAATCGGAACATACACTTGAGATGTAGACGTATCTCTTTCTAGATAAAGCTGATTGATCGGGAATATTTTGGTTGGGTGAAGCTTGGCGCAGCACAGGACCGTGATTTGTGTCGCGAGTGCCCCAATAATGTGACGTTTATTGCTCTTTTCAGAAATGATTTATTTATAATTTATTTAATTGTAGTTTATTGTAAATAAATATGAAAAATGGTGGCAGCATGTGTAGTTTTTGGGCGTTGTCAAGACGTTTATATGGGAATATGTTTTCATACGTGAGTAAAGTTATTGAATATAGTAAAATAAAAAATATTACAACAAAAACAAAACCTCAAAATATGAAGTTTTGTACCTATGAAACACAAATGGGTATTTTTAATGTTATAGAAATATTGTTTATATTTTTGACAGTATTTACATTATTTTTGAACTTACAAAACGATTATTATTGTAGCATTTTGAATCCAATTTCAAGAAGAATTAAAGGTTACCAAGTTTTTAAAATAATCTATCTGAAAAAGGTTATTTTACATCAATGTTCTTTAAAATTCAATTTATTATAACTACAAATTTCGAATGTATTGTTTATCTTTTTTTTTTAATTAACAGTACAGAATATTCAGGCAATACGCGGGGCCACCAATTAAATGGACAGAGTCCTGAAATAGATAAAGGCAGGTCTACGTCTCATATTTTTTTTTGCTCTCTCTAGAGCCCATTTTAGTTCTTCCCAAAGCGTTACCGGTCCATTTCTATATGTCGATGGCCCTGATATAATAGTTCTAAAACAGTGCATGCTGTTACACTACGTACCTACAAGACATTATGTACTTTTCACAGACTTAATAAAACTCACTGATGAGGGCCACTGTCACGGTGTGGCCTGTTTGCGAATTAAAATGTATGTCAACGCGCTCTAGGGAGCGCGGCAAGAAACTCCAGATTCAATTTGAATTTTAGGCAACGCGTAAATACGAAAACGTGAAAAGATGTTTCAAGTATTCAAAATCTCGTGTATAAGACTAGATAAAATTCAGGCTACCAATTGGATACGATGACTATACATAATGCGATGTTCTCTCTCTTTTCTAAAGTTAGGTTGAGTTTGTTTGGACTTCTACGCAGTACATAATAAATTGCGTGTTAAAATGAAGCGTTTATTTACTTAGTGAATCGTAGGTATAAATTTAGTATCATTAATGAGTGTGCGGCGCCAGTTAGGCCGGGTGAAAAATGGACTTTGAACTTGTTTATACTTTTTTGTGTTTACAAGTGTCAATCATCGAATGAGTCATTTTATTTTACGACTCATATCCTGTAGGCAGAGCGAAGTCACCTACTTTCTGATTAGTTAGTTTATAGGATAAGTCCATGAAATCAGCAATGTGATTGGTTCTTGTCCGAAGAGAAGTGTGACGTCCAACTCGGATGTCGACAATTTATAATTTAATTTTTGATAGTCGATAAGGAAGAATTTAACTTTATCTATGTCGCGGTGAATTTAAAATGTTGTTAATTCCTTTTTTATATTGTTCACTATTCGAGTTCGTTGCTATCTTAGAACATAATTTGTTCCCCTGGAAATAAATACAAAGGAAAAACAAAGGTTTCACACAAATAAAACACTTGTTAATTTCACTTTTGGGAACACTGGTTGTATTTCACTTGCACAAGTTAAGTTGCAATGAATTAAATTTCGACGAGTCACAATTTCACATGTTATCCATATTTTGAGTCACACATTCACAATGTTTAAACGACGAACCGAAATTAGTTTTATTATTTTATTATTTGTCTCTTTTTATATTCTCGATATTTAGTTTTTAAAGTCACAATAATAAATGAAAAAATATGGAAATGCGAGTTTAAACTCAAGATGGTTTTTGCGGAGGTCCGAAATCGATTTTTTGTCCAAGAGAAAAATCTATATCTGTCGTAAAAACGGCGCGGAGCTGGTTTTATATGGCTAGGCCACACCTAGGAAAAATTGGGTTAGCCCATCATGGATCCTAAAATTGAATTTAGTACAGAACTAAGCCAATCGTAATTTAGGGAGGAAAGTTTGCCCACGCCCTTATTACGCAAGAAAACTGGTTTAAAATGGTTATGTGTGGGAAGGGATAATAGTGCAGAAAAGAAGAGTTTCTAGGAAAAACGATAAAAATCTTATTTGGACCACCCTTTGTCAAGTGATTTTAAAAGGGCAATTGGGCAGGTCAATTTTGGTTTGACATTTGGTTTTGAGATGTCGATTTGTTGGGGCGTAAGTGGAGACGTTCCCTAAGTCATAAATATTGGAATATGAGCGCTGGGGTCAGTTATCTGGTGACTCGATTTTCCGCTGTTGACTACATGTGTTTTGTAGACAATAGGACCTTTTTTTTGTTCCTTCGATTTATGAGAAAGGGCCTGGAGCCTTCATAAAAAATGCCATAAAAAAGGGGTTCAAGTAACGTTTTATAGCTTAGGGTCTTGGGAAAATGGTATTTTCAACTTTACGTGCTTGTATCTTAATATCTTCAGAAGTCCTGTGATTTAGATTTCTTTAAGTGTTTACTTGAAGAGATAAAAAAAAGGGAAAGGAAAGAGGCAATTTACCACTTTGGGAATTTGGCTTCTAAGTTTCTACACATCTGGAAATTTATTTGGTGGGAATTTTATTTGAATGCCTTTTCTATTTTTGGTAAAAGGTTTTTCTTTTATTTAGGCATTAAGTGTCCTTGCGAACATAAATATTTATGATTATGGGATCCTCTTTTGCTTTTTTTTCAATTTATGATCTATTTGTTTAATTTATTCATTGTGTTTTCATTTTACTATTTTCATACCATTATTTTGTATTTTTGGGGTTTCGAGTTTCATTTCCAGTCCTACGCGATCGGCTTGATTTGAATATTCGGCTTTTATTTTCTTATCGGTTCTGATCCTCAAATTTTAATTTCAATTTAGCGCTTTTAGAATTTTTAAATATTACCGGTAACGTAAATGCCTATTTGACTTGAGCATGTATGCTTAAAGCCGCTAGATGGCGAATGCATTCACTAAGTACGCTTTAACCCTACGTCACAGAAGGAATAAATCTCCTCCATGGACATGGGAATAAGAGGAGACTAGCCACATGTTCCCTGACCATGGCGCAGGGATTGATCAGAAGCTACAGGAGCGTCGGCCATCTTGAATTGCAACTTCTGCGCAGGAAATTTGAACAAGAAACACAGAAATGTTCATAAGCGATAAAAACAATCTTAATTATGGATGATATGGATGAAAAATTAGAAAATAATGAAAAAATATAAAAATAAATATATGAAATATAAAAATGAATATTCAATATAAAGAAATAATATAAAAGTAAATAAAAATAAAAAAATAAATTGAAAAAAATGAGTATGTAATACATAATATCGAACTGTATAATGATAATAAAAAACTTTTTTTCTTGACAGAATATAATTATTTTAATAACGAAGTATTGCGATAAATACATACAGTTGGAAAACTTATGTAAAATATTTACATTATTTACACATATTTTGTGTCATTTGCCTGAATTGATTTCAAATCATGCAGGCTGAACTCGATTTGATATAATTTTTTTTCTTAGAGTTACGAGAATCTGAACCTTTAAAACTCGTGGCGCATTTCATGACAAAATTTTCTGCAGAGAAGAAAGAATTTTTTTGCTCCTCAAAAATTATTATTCACATATTGTGCGAAAACAAGATGGGATCCGAAAGAAAAATTTACCGGAAATTTTGAAAGAAACGCAAGATAGAGAAAAGTGCCAAGAATCTTTTCTTTAGAGCGTTTTAAAAGGAATAATTTAGCTTATTTGTTTGTTTTTTTCGTATCTCGTCTTGTTTCTGTACAGAAAGTAAATTATCATTTTTCAGTAATGGGAAGTCAGATAATGACAGTAGTACCAACATAAAAGAAAATTAAGAAACAAATAAGTGTCGGCCTTTTTGAGAAAATTGAGTTCCGAAATTTTCAGAAAAATCACCTCCATTTTGTCAGTTTTAAGAAATTTCTACATTTTATTGTGAAATTGGAAATATAATGGTGAGAAGTACTAGATTGAAAAAAAGTATAATACCTATATCAGTTTAGAAACTACAGTATTTTAAATCAAAAATCAGAATTGTGTTATGAAATTCGTTCTAAAATTATGTCACACGGTTATGTGAAGTGCAGTTCCATTTTGATAAATTGTTGTTACCGGTTTATTTTATATTTTAACCAATATTTAGGTTTATTTATTAAAAAATAAAAATGTTTCTTTTAATTAAATGTGAAACATACCCGTCACACCTTGCTTCTTATTCTTCTTTCCAGTGCAATTTTTGCAAGTAGGAACTGAACAATTCATTATTTTTTCTAGTGATGATTTATCACAATTTAAAAATTGTTTACGTTGCGAAATTCGAAAAATAAATGCAAACTTGTACAAAAAACAATTATCGCAGATGTACATAGTATATGTATACCTATATATACAATTTTTGCAATCAAATATGGCGGCCTTCTCCCCTGCGAATCAGCCCTGCAACGAGATGCCTAGTCCCCTCTTATTCCTATGTCCATGATCTCCCATTTGTAGGTTATAAAAAATCATTCACAGCTAAAAAAGGGCAGTTTTTTGTCTCTTAATTCGATAACACGACTTTGAATCTATGACTGTGAACTTAGATAATTCTGTGATTAATTGTAATAAATAAAAGACTTACCATAAACAAAAGAAAACGTGCAATGCGATATGTTTTGTGATTAGTTAAAGCACATGTGAACAAATCAAAATAATAAATGTTCAATAAATCTAGTGATTCAGTGAATCTAAATATTGATGTTATTATTTTAAATGTAACCTAGTTTTGTGGTAATGGTTTCCAACATTCAACAGCAGTATTCCGAAATCCCTTACAAATAATCAACAAATGGCTACAACGAAATGAAATTAGATTCAGATCCTGAGACGTAACAGCCACCATTGTGGGCCGAAACGTGTGAAACAACTTAATTGTTATCAATTCACCTTACCCTAAAGCGATCAACGTACATCAACAATTTCTAGAAAATAATAACATCTTAAAACATTTACGTTTGTTAACTTAAATTAATTATTATCTCACTACAATTTAAAAGTGGACTGAAAGCAAAATTTTTTGGAAAAAACTGCAACATACGAGAATCATTGTAAAAGAATATTTTTATAAATAATAATAATGATAACTTATTCAAACACTTAGTTTTGTGAACTTGAATCAATTATGAATCCACCACAACTTAAAAAGTGAAGAATTTTATTTATTTATTATTTATAATTGTATGTATAATCTACCAAAATTGTATGATTCTTCGTCCATAAAATGTTCATATACCATATTTATACTTTATTAGATTGCAATTATTATAATTGTATATATTTAAATGATTTTCTTGGACATACTGATATTCTTCCATTAGGAATAGATATAATTTCTATGACAAAGGGGGACCGGGGGGGGGGGATCGAGCTAGAATCCACGTGGTCACACATTTCCCTTAATCTGTGGAAAATATACTGAAATGAGACAAGGTATACTCTAGGTATACACCAACTTTTATATTGTGCCAGCGCACAACATAATTTTTATTTCCATTTTTTTCACGACTTTTTCTTTAAAAGTCAAATTATGTTTAAGCTCACGTTCCTAAGCTAACTCGAATTTTTCAGCCAATTCATCGCTCCTTTTGGACTCCCTATAGTCCGGGAGCTCGCGACGATTCTATGGATGTCATTTTAGTACTCACTAAAATTTCAGATTCTTCTGTTTTCATAGTCAACAGTTCGAAATTTGTTGACTGAATAACAGTTGTTGGTGTATTTTGCAACAATTTATCGTTAAACTCGTCAAAAATTCAATTTAAAAAACGTCATTTTAGTACTCTTGAAACCCACGGGGAATGATTGTTTAGATGCTAAAAACTAACAATAAGTTTGACTGGCAGCTCCTGAGTGGTGCCAAAGTTGACTGGGAGACTGTCAAACATGTAAAAAATTCGAGTGAAAAACCTCTTTTTAGAGTACTCTTGAAACCCACGGGGAATGATTGTTTGGATGCTAAAAACTAACGATAAGTTTGACTGGCAGCTCCTGAGTGGTGCCAAAGTTAACTGGCAGTGTCAAACATGTCAAAGATTCGAGTGAAAAACGTCATTTTAGTACTCTTCAAAGCCACGGAGAATGATTTTTTGGATGCTAGAAACTAACAATAAGTTTGCCTGGCAGCTTCTGAGTGGTACCAAACTTAACTGGCAGACTGTCACATTTCAAACATTCGAGTGAAAAAACGTCATTTTAGTAATCATCAAACCCACGGAGAATGATTGTTTAGATGCTAAAAACTAACAATAAGTTTAACTGCCAGCTCCTGAGTGGCGCCAAAGTTAACTGGGAAACTGTCAAAACAGGTCAAAAATTCGAGTGAAAAAACGTGACTTTAGTACTATTGAAACCCATTGAGGATGATTGTTTTGGTGCAAACAACCAACAAATAATTTGACTGGCAGCTCCTGAGTAGTGCCGAAGTTGACTGACATTTTAATCAGCAACCGAATGGTCCTTTTCATTAACTAAAATTTTCATCTATAGGATACTATTATAAAACCAGTCCCCTGCAACGACTGTATGTCGGCGTTAGTTGACTAGTACAGTGATCCCAGATCTGAAACGAGATGTGGTCCAATGCTGTGGCAGGGCTATGGCCGTGTGAATATAGTAGGAGACGCTGTAAATGACTGAGTTGCGCGCGCAACCCATTTCTCCTTTTCTGAATTTGAAAACTCGAAGGTGCACAATTGCCGGTCGGAGCACCTTAGCGATTCTATTTATATATCTATCTGCTAACTGCTTTGAAATAAATTCAGAAGATTGAGATTTTAATATTTACAGATTTCGGTGCTGACGTTTCTCATGATTTGAATAGATCGCGCGCCTCTTGATATGCGTATATTTTGAGGTTATGTTATTTCATGTATAAAATA
>NC_046660.1:144046191-144053801 GCF_010883055.1 Belonocnema kinseyi
CCCTTGGTACAGGGACCCTCTATCCGCAACCCGAGGACGCGTTCGGTGGCTTTGTCATAGGCCTTTCGGTTTGATTCTAGAGGAATCAAAACCGAACCGAATTAATTAATTAAATTAATATTTATATAATTTACATTTTATACATGAAATAACATAACATCAAAATATACGCATATCAAGAGGCGCGCGATCTATTCAAATCATGAGCAACGCCAGCATCGAAATCTGGAAATATTAAAATCTCAATCTCCTGAATTTATTTCAAAGCAGTTAGCAGATAGATATATAAATACAATCGCCGAAGTGCTCCGACCGGCAATCGTGCACCTTCGAGTTTTCAAATTCAGGAAAGGAGAAATGGGTTGCGCTCGCATCTCAGTCATTTACAGCGTCTCCTACTATTTTCACACGGACATAGCCCTGTCATAACATAGCCCTGTCATAGTATTAGACCACATCTCATTTCAGATCTGGGATCACTGCACTAGTACGGTCAAGTGAAGCGAGGAGTGCAAATGGCGCTGGGAGTCTTTCCAGCCTGCTTTCACATGGCAGGCATAGGTAAAATTATTTATAAATTAATTTAATTAATATTATTCGTAATGAAAATCTATTTTATGCATAACATAATTGACATTTCAAATATTTTGAAATATTAGTCATTTTAATTTTTAAAAATTGTGAAAATCTTTTTTTCCTAGCTGTAGGAAATATGAAAGGTTTCAATCGTAACATGCAGGAAAGTAATTAACATTATTTTTGTCAACTTAAGAAACAAAATAAAACAAATAATTATACTAAGTTTTATTACTGAATTCCAAATTTGCCTATAAAAATTATATATAGCATTAAAAAAAAAAGTTTTAAAAAAATCATGGAGACAAATAATATATTTTTTTATCACATATAGTTACATAAAATTAGTGAGGAAATAATAATATAATTTCGAATAATAGTATTGTAAAATTATATTTCATAAACAAAATTACTGTTCTGAAATATAAAATTGAATTAGAAATTAAAATTAAATAACAGATATTCTAATTTTATATTGGTACAAGGAATTGATTTAATGGAAAAGAAAATTGAAATAAGAACAATGTCATATGCTGGTACAAATAAGCAGTTTATTAACGACAATAACCCTAAAACAATAACAAGTGATTAATTTGAATAAACTTCGTAAACTATAATAAATATATTTACACTGCTTAAAACATTAAACCGTTTAAACCTCAGCAAGTCGGCTCAGTTTTTTTTAACATTTCGCCTTTTAGCTTTACTTTTGCTTTCTTTAGCGAACTGCCTTATTCTAAGCGATAAATTGTTCTTGATGACGTACACAAGAACAGCACAGCTGTGATCAGCACATGGATATTTAAATGTTTTATTTGAAATAAGGTCATTAATTATAAGATCGAAACAGTTATTCAAACGGCCATACTGTTTAAAGATTGATTCCAAACTTTTAACTAAAGAAAAGATTAGAATATTTGGATAAACAAGACTATTATCAGTATGAGTATCTAAAAGTGGAGCAACTTCACATTTGGAAGGATTTTCGTTTGAAAGGAGATCGTTGTGACATAGAGGACAATGTTTAAATAGTTGGATTAATTGCTTCGAAACGTTAGCTGTAGAATAGTAGATTAAGCATTCCTGAATTGGGTCAGAGTTGTACTCATTGTAACTTGGATCAATAATCAGTTTTAAAAGCAGTGCAGTTACCCAGTTTTGGAGGCTTTAATATACTAAACACAGATAGAATTTATGCATTTGAAGGAATGTAGGAGTAGAAGGATGGTCGTTTCTTCCAAATGCCAATCTTACTGTGTCAAAAAAAACCTGCGAAATAAATAAGCAAAAGAGAAATTAATTACAAATATTTCAAACTTAGACATTCTAGTGAAATCTCTGAAAATATGTTTTAAATTATTTAAATGGAATATTTCGTTAATGAAATTTTTACGAAATGAAATACCTCTAAAGGATCCTGGCTTATTTCCCCCGTCAAAACGGATTCAAAATTGTAGCTTTCAATCAAATCTGCAGTCATGTCCAAAACTAAATGCAAAGTCATCCTCAAGCCTTGAGCTGCCTGATCAGTCAAAAAGTCATCTGCTGACAAAAATCCATTACGGATTCCTTTCTCCCAAGAATCAAGCCACTCAGTGCTATTTAATATGATCTATAATGAAACAAAGTTAGCAATAAAGGTAGCAAATATTCGTGAAGCAAAGCTTACGTAATGAAAATAAAATACGAACCTTCCAATCTTCAGAGTTTGGTTTCAATCCTATTTCGAACCGATTTAAGGCATCAAACAATATGTCGATTCTTTCGCAAAAAAAGGCTGTCTCCTCCAAATCTTTCAAGTCATCGAAGTACTTACTGTATTCTCTTAAACCTTTGGCCATAGATTTGCTGAAAATGTAAAATAAAATAAAGTGTTATATTTTTTATCGAAATTGTATAAAATACATAATTAAATAAAATTACCTGCAGAGCTAAATACATTCTCATTTTATAAAAGTGAATGAGGATTTAAATGATCTGGAGTGATTCTCGGACAGACCTTTAAATCTCCAACCCGTTCATCATCGTATTTTTGAACCAGCCGAAAATATTGCCACTGAAGGTCCGGTTTGTCTGGGTAAATCTGACATTTAAAACATCAAATTTATAAAAGTGAAAGTTGCTTTTGTTTAATAAAATAAACATTTTAAACCTTGAGTGTTCCATTATTGAACAGTCTATTTCGAACTGTTTTAATAAAGTGGCTAGTGTCGGAAAATACAAAGACTTTTCGGTCATTCACAGTTGGGTGAACAAACCAGTTCTTGAAGTTGTTGAGCTTTCCACTGCAAACTACTTCTGTCCAAAATTTTCTATTTGGACTTCCAAGATTTCATTGATTGCAAGCTGCTCGTTTGATGGTATACTTTTTTCACGAAGAATTTTAGAGTTTGTCTTTCCGTTTGCGACTTTTGTGATCGATTTCTTTTCTGTGAAAGAGTCTTCCTTCTTCTAAAGCAGTGATCACAGCAGTCATCTTTAAAATTATTTTTAGGCAAGATCATCGAGTACATATTGTGGCGGTATGAGCCTCCATCATCAGGATCTATCACAGAGGAATTTATAGGGCCCTATTCATCAGGAATTTGGCATCCTTTACAGACAACGTTTTCATCTATAAAGTTTAAGATATTTTCCACGTCTTCACTGTTAACAATTTTTCCTTTTAAACCAAATTTTTCTAAGTCTATCAGTCTTCCTGAAATATTAACCTGTACTGTTAGATCCTGTGTCAAAATTAATGATTTTCTGCAGATGTTTCTGATTGTATCGCCCTGAACTCTTATCCCAATCTTTTGGCTAAATAGTACATTTTTATATTCTAGAAAAACATTTTATCAAGACCAAGAAATTGGAAAAGAAATTGAACTTTCGTTTTCTAAAATCGTTTTAAATATGTAATCATTACAAGACGAAGTGTCAGGAATATTGAAGGCAAAGGATTGATTTTCTGGATTATGAATGGGGTCTAAAGGATCGACAGAACTTAAATCTTTTTCCACTTCTATCACACGTCGTTTTTTAACAGTTTCATTTTTGACACACGAAGCTAATTTTATTTTCAATGGTGATTTGCGTGTAGGAAGGATGGGTTGAGAAATATATTTTGGATATCCAGGAAATTGAGAAGGAAGGTTACCTTTCTTCAGCATTAGTTTCTTATATTTGCTCTATACAGAAGAAAACCAAAACTTGTTACACTTCAGAAAAATTGTGGTCAAATCAGTAAATCTAACAGATAATGAATCTCAATAATGTATAATAATAACTTACATATTAAAATTATCCATTAATTAATTAAAATAATTGTTTAATTTTAACAAAAAATCAAGAAGGTATATTTTTATTTATTTTTTTATTTTTCCTCGCAAGAATTTACCCAAATAAAGATATTGTTTCAGATTAAGATAATATTTTCGATATTTTTTATTGAAATATATACTTTTTGTTGAAGCTCATAGTTCTTATTTCATTTTTCATATTTATGCTATAATTTTTTCAAATAAAAATATTGTTCCAGATTAAGATAAAATAATCCATATTTTGTATTAAATTACATAGTTCTTTGTTAAATTTTTATAGTTCTACAATGATTTTTTTAAAATAAAGATATCGTTTTCATTTAAGATTAAATTTCCGAGTTTTTTATTAAAATACATTGTTCTTATTTAGTTTTGTATATTTCTACAATAATTTTGTTGAAATAAAAACGTATATACTTCGAGTTGAAGATACAATGTTCAGTAATTTTTATTAAATTACGTAGTTTTCATTAAATTTTTTATATTTGTACGGAAGAATTTGTTAAAATTAAGGTATATTTTCAATTCGACATAAAATGTTTAATTTTTTTTATTCAAATGCATAGTTCTGATATAATTGTTTATATTTCTTTGAAAGATTTTTTTAATTAAAAGTATGGTTTCATTTTAAGATCGAATGTTAGACATTTTTATTAAAATACCTTATTCTCTCATTTAATTTGAATATTTATACAATGTTTTCAAATGAATATACCATTAAAGTTTAAGAGGAAATGTTCGACATTTTTTATTTGAATACATAGTTCTTATTTCATTTTCAATATTTATACAATTTTTTTTAATTACGATATTCATGCTGGCCGTTTTAATCGAAGAAAAAAAATTCCCGGTCATTTCTCGGTTCGCTCAAAAAATATAAATCCACGTTAACATTTTCAATAGTCTAAATTAAAGAATCAAGCAATGAATTAAAAAAAATTTGATTATATTATTTTAAGTAATTTTAAGCAAGACACATTAAAAATTGAAAAATAATTTTTTCAACTTAACAGTTCTGTAATTAGAAGTTACATTATTTTTATTTTAAATAGTCCAGGCATCCTTCAAAAGCTTTAAAATTTGATTTCAAAATGTTGAGAAATCTAGAAGTAGCTAAAACATTTTTCCAAATTCAAAATTATTTTTGAATTTTTTTCTGAACTTTTAATTATATTTCAAAATGAGTTGAATTTTTTCTATAACTTTTAGAAAATCCTGAAAATTGAAAAGAAATAAATTTGAATTTATAAATAACAACAGAACACTTATTAGTAGTAAAAATATTATAGTAATTTTAAAAGATACTTAGAAGTTTTAAAAAGATTCGAATTAAATTTAGAACTTAAAATAATTTCAAATACTAACAGCCGGATTTAAAATAAAATGTAGATTTTCGCAGATTTCAAACAAAAAATTTAGAATTTCTTAAGAAGAATTGTGAACACACTTCGTTTAAGTTACTTGAAATAATTTCAAGTTTTTAATCAATTTTGAATCTTTTATAAACTTCTAAATATCGCTTAAAATTACTCAAATTTTTTCTACAAATAATAAGTGTTCAATTGTTATTTATGTGTCAAAATTTAGGAATTTTACTTATAAATTAAACAATTTTTAAATAGAACAATTAAAATTGTAACGCTAAAAGTATAAAAGTTCGTCGAAAATCTAAATATTCAACGCTTTCTATGTAAAAAAATTCAGTTTCAAATTTTCTTTTAAATATTTGGTTTCAATTTACTCGTCTTAAATTAGCAATGAAATATTGCTCAATATGAAATACTTATTCTTTTTCTACAGTAAGAAATTTCAAAATAAATGGGATAGAAATTAAATAATTTAGACTCACAATATTTTAAATTTAATAGAAATCTTTATTTATGACTATATTATTATGGATTTATTTTGAAGTTAAAAATAGTAAAACTCACGTTTATATTTTTAATGGTTACAGAAATTAATAAAAATAATATGTTACTAAATTATTTTTTAATTTAATAAAAAAAATTTATAAAGGAAGACGTGAAACTCCGAATTAAAAATATATTATTGATAAACCATAAAAAATTTTATTTAAAAATAAAATTATCGGAATAAATAAGATATTAATTTAAACTCTTATGAAGACTTTCGGATTGAAACAGTTACAATCTAGAAATTCTCAAGTTTTGAACGAATCTGGAATTGTTTGGTCAAATCAATTATTGTTCAGACTTCTATACTTATTTTTAAAATAATTTATTTATTTATATTTACAGTTAATAACATCAAACTTTTTTTTGTCTAAAATTTCAACTTCAAGTGCTTTTAATTTTTAGTTGTTTAAATCTTTAAAAGTGCACTTTAATTATTGAAAAAAACCGTTAAATTCTAAAAATGTTGTAAAATTTCCGTTCAAAAAATAAACTCACTGTCATTTCCCAGTTTTCCACGGTCTCATAAAATTCCTGGTTTTCCCGGTCCAGTGGCCACTCTGATATTATTACAGTTTAAGAGGAAATGTTCGATATTTTTTATGAAAATACAGTGCTTACTTCATTTTTTATATTTCTACAAAAGAATTTCTTTCAAATATATCTTTCGTTTTAGTTAAGAGTCAAATGTATACATGATAACTTCTTCATTTCTGTGTTTAAATTAAACTATTATTTTAATTACTAAATCGTTTCATAATACAATTTAAAAAACTATCAATTGTTTTAAATATAAATACTTTATATTTATACTTGCCACTCCCAGAACAGTGACTCCATCCTCTGCATACGTTTTTCGCTCCCACAAAATATCTTCTTTAAAAAAATGTATCTCGCACACGCCATGCCCGGTTTTTGCTACAAAAATTTTCCTTGGGATGGCTTTTTGCTAGGCTTTTACATTTTCTTCACCTTTTGGCACGTAAAAGAAATGAAATTTTTCGGAGCAGCTGTCATAACCTGACTTACATCCAGGGGCAATACACCATGTTCCACCCATTTTCCTTATTTTATTGCCAAATTTAATATTAATTATATTTTTTAATTCTTACACTTTCATTTGTAACAAAGAAAACCGATTTCCGATACGAAAATCATCGATTAAATTAATTTTGCACTATAATCTTTCCTGTTCTTGCTATGTAAGCATAAGCTGGAAAGACTCCTAGCGCCATCTGCACTCCACGCTTCACTTGATCGTTGTGGGAAACTAACTTCGATGCAGGGGGCTGGTTTAAAAGCAATAGATGTACAGTTACCGCAGTCAGAACGTATGTACGGACAAAGATATTATAAGCCTAGATGCGGCACGTGTATAGTTCGAGGAACTAATTGTAGACGGCGCTCTCGGCGAAAATTGCCCGATCCCCCCATGCCTCTCAACCCGAAAACCGCACCGACCAACTACTTTGTCCCTGCAATCTTCACCCGTCCAACAAGTCCACCAAATAGCCGATACTAAGTCGGCAAATACTAAATACTTAAAAATATAAAATACAAATTTTATATCGAGAATTTTTATTTATTATTTTCAATTAATGAATCAATTATTTGAATAAATTTTGCGTCAAGAAAATATGTAGATGCATAAGATTGACTTCTAAATTGAATTAAAATGTAATTGTATCGTAATAAATATTTTTATCTGACATCTTTTTGTAATATAGTCACAGCTTCCTCCTTCGATTAGATAAGCAGCCCTATATATTTGAGGGCTTCAGGGCCACTAGTTTAGTTCTAATCTTGACTTCACTCTGTA
>NC_046660.1:144053901-144057145 GCF_010883055.1 Belonocnema kinseyi
TGGAATTTTTCTGAGGTCAGATTCGGATTCAGCGCAGCAAAAACCTTCGGGTATAGTAGGTCTGGTCTCTGGTTCTGAGAATTGTTGGCCTGTGTTATTAACTATAAATATGTTTTGGTTGTAAAGTCGTTCTGTTGTGAATGCAACTATATTGTTAAAAATTAAAATCAGAATTTTTGGGTGGAAATACTCTTTTTGTTTTTAAAATTAAACAATTTCGTTGAAAGTTCATGTCTTTTGTTTAAGATTTGTCTTTTTTTGTAGATCATCAATCTACTTGGTCAAAAATTCACCTTTTCCCTTGAAAGTTTAACAATTTTGATGAAAATTCGTTTTTTTTCTTGTTCAATTCAATTTTCTAGCACAGTTTTTATTTGAATATTGTTCAATTCCATTTCTGGTTGAAACTTTATCCTGTACATTTTATTAGTTAAAACACCAATTATTTGATAAAAAATTAATTTATTTTGTTGAAAAGTAAACTTTTGGGTTGAAAATTGATTTCTTGTGTTAATTCGATTTTTTCCCTAAAATTAAAAAAAAACTGAAAACTCAACTGTTTTGTGAAAAATTTTTCTGTTTGGATGAGTTCAACAGTTTTTAATAAAAAATGTAAGCCTTTTTTATGAAGATTCATAATTTCAAATGAAAATTCATCTCCTTCGTTAAAAATTTAAGGATTTGGTTGAAACTTCGTTTTTTTTTAAGTTGAAAATGAAACTGTTTTGTTACATCGTTAGATTTTTAAAATTGTCAATTCGTAAATAAGACTTTTGAGTTCGGATATATAAATAAAAATGTAAAAATTAATAATATACAGCGACTTAAAATAAACCAATTGAATTTATAATTGAAAAAGTTTCCAATTAAAAAAGAATTGTAATTAATCCATTTTTATTGATTAAAATGAACTATTCCGTTTAAAAATAAGTTTACACTGTTTTGTAAAAAAATCATATTTTTGGCTTTGAAATTCAACAATTTCAAAAAAATCCTTATTGGCTGGAAAGTCAACTCTTGTGTAAAATTAATATCTTTTTGGATGAGTTCAACAGTTTTTAATTAAAAATTAAAACTTTTTTTGTTGAAGATTTATCAATTTAGTTGAAAATGTAATTATTTTGTTGGAAATTCGTTATTCTCTTTTTTTTAGTTAAAAATTTAATTATTTTGATAATAAGTTAATTTCTATTATCTCTAAATCACAATGCAAAAATATTAATCTGGAATAGCTTTAAATAAAAACAATGTAACTTTTATTTTAAAAAGTTTTTAGTTAAAAAATTAATTTAATCGTTTAACATGGTAATTTCGTGTTTTAAAATAATTTAATTTAAAATATTGTAAAATTAAAAGGTGTTAAAAGTTTGTGTTTTATGCGTATGAATTATTGAGCATTTGAATGAAATATTTCTGAATTAAAAATTTGTCAATCTTCAGTTTTAAAAGTTTAAAATTCAAAAGATTTCCACCTCAAAAAAATCATTTTCAGATTAAAAATGTTTAATTTTCTAATTTCATCCTGAATTTTGAATTGGAACAGGAAATTTTTCAAAGCAATTGTATGTATTTCTGAATTGGATCAGAGATTTTAAAAAAAAATATATAATTCAGATCTGGGACAAGCCATTATAAACACCTATTAAAAACTATACAAATTTGAACAGAGTGGTTCGAAATAGAAAGCCTTGAATTGTTAAAATTGTAATGAGCTAAATTTTAAGTTTGAACGCTACAATTTTAATTTAGAATAATATTCAAAATTAATTTAAAACTTTAAATTATTTGAAATAATTTGAAACACGATGTAGATTTTTGCAGATTTAAAAAAAAAGGTTTTGAGAATTGTAAAATATTTAAAAAGAATAACAAAAATTGTTGTGATTGATAAGAAAATTGAAAATGAATTTTTAGTTTGAAAAATTAATTTAAGTGAGTATTTGAAAAGATTTTAAAAATTTAAAAAAAGGAATCAGGACGATTTTAAGGCCATTTTTTTGCAGTTTTTTTCATTTTAGGGAAAAGTCGAATTAACAGAACAAATCAATTTTCAACCCAAAATTTTACTTTTCAACAAAATAAATTAATTTTCTATCAAATAATTGGTGTTTTAAGTAATAAAATGTACAGGATAAAGTTTCAACCAAAAATGGAATAGTACAATTTCCAAATAAGAACTGTGCTAAAAAATGGAATTGAACAAAAAAAAACGAATTTTCAACAAAATTGTTAAATTTCCAAGGGAAAAGGTAAATTTTTGACCAAGAAGATTAATGTTCAATAAAAAAAAACGATTTTCCAACTTAACCAATATATACGATTAATTTTTAATTAATCAAATAATAGTTACATTTTCAGATAAAAATAAATAATTTTGAGCAGAAAAAATTAATTTTGAACAAAGTTCTTAAATTTTCAACCTATCAGATGAATTTTCGACCAAGGAAATTGATAATCTACAAAAAAAGACAAATCTTAAACAAAATACATGAATTTTTAAAGAAATTATTTAATTTTAAAGTAAAAAAGACGAATTATCTGCAAAAAGTTGAATTTTTTAAGCAAAAAATATGATTTTTCAATGAAAGAGTTAAACTTTCAACCAAATAGTTAAATTTTCAACCATAATTAAAAAACCTTGTTAAAAAACGTATTTTTTTTTACAAAGGAGTTCAACTCTTAGTGAAATAATCGACTTTCAAACCCAAGAAGATGTACAGTTGATATTTTTACCAAACAATTGCATTTTTGACCAAAAATGATACATTTTCAACCAAAAAGATTAAATTTCTACCAAACAAGGTCAATTTCCAACAAAAGACATGAACTTTCAACGAAATTGTTTAATTTTAAAAACAGAAAGAGTATTTCCACACAAAAATTATGATTTTAATTTTTAACAATATAGTTGCGTTTACAACAGAACGACTTTACAACCAAAACATACTTATAGTTGATAATTCAACCGAAAAATGTAATTTTTAATCAAAAAGTATAAATTTTCCATAAAACAATTTAATTTCTGCAAATAAGGACGACCTATTAACAAAACACATGATTTCTTCACAAAAAATGGTATTGATTGTCAGCTTCAAAAATGTATTTTCAACGAAAGAAATGAACGTTCAAATAAGAAAAAAAATTAAAGAAGTAGTTGAACTTTTGATAGAAAAGAGGACTTTTTTTTACAAAATAGTTACATTTTCAACAAAATAATTAATTTTTCAATCAAATAATTCAGTTT
>NC_046660.1:144057245-144061384 GCF_010883055.1 Belonocnema kinseyi
TGACTTCACTCTGTAACCAACGAAATAAAGGCACGTGATATCTCGTTAGAGATATCACATATTTTTAAAAACTCATTTGAGCCTTTTTCAATATAACATTTTATTGAAAAAATTAGTCATTTTGCAATTAAAATTTACTCTCTATGAATAATATTATTTTGTTGTTTTGAAAAAAGTGGTAGAAATTCTGCTAAATGAAACTATACGTTTCAAGACATTAAAAGTTTTAATTGATAAACATATTTAGTTGAAATTTAAAATAATTAATTTTTTAAATAAATATGATCGTACAACGTTCTTGCAGGTATAATTAGTGATTTGGAGTTTTTAAATTTAGAGTTAAATGTTATAGGAATACCGCCTCCATCACGATTATTAATTTAAGTAAACAATAATAATTTGTAAATTTCTATGTTTGTGTAATTAATTATGAATTAAATAAATTATAATGAAACGATAAAATTATATAATAAAATTATTTTTTATTTTATTTTTTATATAATATTTTATAGAAATTTATGTAAATTACTATGTATGTAAATTATTTCCCGATTTTTTAAATTGAGAACCCCATAATTTCAAAATTGAAAAAATGTATTTTTGAATTTTACTCGAGTGGTTGATCAGAATATATAAATATTTTGCCTTACATTTCTCAATTTAAACTAAAAAGTCAGAAATTATTGGAAAGTTTCAAAAACATTTATCCCTTAATTGTTAGTTTGTAATAAAATAATCCGTAAATGAACTATTTATTGTCAATCCTTTTTTAGACATTTTTCTCTATCTCGCGTTGTTATGCTAATTATAGGATTTTGGTTTTCATATTATTTTTTATACATGTATAAAGCAAAATATCCTACAAGTCCTCTTTTAGATTTTTCACGTATCTTGCGTCTTTTAGCGGGATATTAGAATTTTCGATTATCTGTATATATTACTTACGATAAAACAAAATTACGAGTCCTATTAAAAAGTGGTTTAAAGAAATTTTGTAGGATTTTTCAAAACCTATCATTTCTCTTCGAGACTTTTTGTCGTATTTTGCGTCATTTGGTTCAAAATTTGATAAATAAATAATTTTTGTTAAATCATTTTTTTTTCGTAACTTGTATCATTTTTTCACAAAGTCTTTTTTTTATATTTTCAATGTACGCCTCCTACCAAGAAGTGATTATTAACGAATTTGTAAATCTTTTTTGAGATCACAATTTTCGTTGATTCATCTTTTTTTGTATCCTGCATAGTTTGATCACAAAATGGGGTTTTTCATATCTCATTATTTTTTGTGCAATAAAAATTAGAATTTTCAACTTTACAAGACAATCCAAAAAGTTTGTATGATAATCTTGTAGGACTTTTAAAAATCAATGCTTTTCTTGACTTTTTTTCATATCGTACGTTGTTTGGCTTATAATTTTGATTTTCGACTGATATTAAAAATTTGGAAATGCTATAACTCTGAGAACTTTTTTTGTATTAAAAAAAGTCATCAGGATAAATTGTTTGACCTTCTGAGTACTATAAATAACCGTAAATAAAAATTTTAAGTATAAAAAAATGGTCCCAAAATTTGAATTTTTATCCAAAATGGCTGTTAACGAACTCGTCCTTTCTTTTCGGACTTGTCGGACCTTTCTTTTCTTATCCTTTCTCAATCATAAATGATGAGCATGAGAAAAATTAGAGGCCCTTTAATTTTTGTTATTAATTTCAGTTTCTAAATCATTTGAATTCTTTAAAATAAAATGCTGTAACTTTTCTCCGTAATATTGATATTTTATCCAATATAAATAAAATTGAAAATAAAGTTTCTTAAGTATAGTCTCAATATACTTGTTCTCCGTCATTCTTTTAATTATTGTAATTTCGTTTTCTAAGTTTTGTCGATTTTTCGTTGTGTATTTTTACGCTAAAAAAATTTTAAACTATACATTATAAGGATAATTTCATGAAATACAAAAATCGAAACTTTGAGGGTCGTCAGTAAACTGCATTACCAATTGCATGGGGAGGGGGGTTATGCTAAAAGCTATGGTTCGAACAGGGGTTGGGGGTCAGTGGAAGAAAAGTTACGAACTTAGATAACATTTAGTATATTTCCTTTTTATTCACTTTTAAAGAATTGTTCTTTTTTCTCTATTTTTAAGAAACCCCCTTTTATCGTTTTTTCGCTAAAATCCTTTTTGGTAGAAAGTCTACTATTATATTTGTGGTTCGGAATTCAACTCGTTTGGTTAAAAGTTCTAGTATTCAGTTGCAAATTTTATTATTCTGTAAAAAATGCAACTATTTTGTTAAAAAGTCATCTTGTTTCGTTAAGAATTCAGAAGATTGGTTAAAAGTTGAACAACTTTGTAAAAAAAATTATTCTTTTGGTTTTAGATTTACCTCTTTGGTCGAAAATTTAACTATTCTATTTTTAGAACATTAATCTTCTGCGGATAAAAAGTCATTCTTAGGCTGAACTCTTTTGTTAAAGATGTAACTATTTTGTTGAAAATTCTTTTTTTTTAATAAGAATTAATTTTTTTTAAATAACAATGTAAACATTTTATTTTTTATTTAAACTGATTTTTTTTATTAAAAATTAATTTCTTCTGGTTTAAAATTGCTCCTCCCGGCTTTAAAATTCAAAAATTTTGTAAAAAATTAATATATTTTGTTGAAAGTTCGTCTTATTTTGGTAGATCATTAATACAATGCTGGAAAATTCATTTCTTTGGTTAAAAATTTAACTATTTTTTTCGCAATTTATCTTCCTTAATTGAAAATTAAACAACTTGGTTAAAAGTTGAACTTTTTCATTAAAGATTCATATTTTGGGATTCCCCTTAATCTTTGGGGATAAAAATTCGTCTTTTTTGGTAAGAAAATTAATCTTCTTTGTTGCAAATTCATTATATATTTCGACTTTAAATCTTAGGAATTTAAGGCGTTTCAAATTGAATTCAAATCAATTGAAAGTGAGTTTTAAATAATAACTGATACGAGGGATTTTATTAGCTGTAAGGCATAGCGTATATATATATTGAAAAAATTTTGATTTTATTTATTTCTTCAAGTGGATTTTTTTTTAAGTTTGCAAAAACAAAGAAAAATTATACAATTAGGGGTTTTAAGTGTTTAAACTCGTGATTTATTTTTTTCATAAATAGTTTCCAAATAATTTTCACATTGTACACATCATCAATACAATATGCTTAAAACTCAGCTGATGTGTACAATGTGAAAATTAATTCCAAACTATTCATGAAAAAAAATGAATCACGATTTTTAAACCCATAAAACCCCTAATTGGACAGTTTGTCTTTGTTATTGCAAATTTAAACAAAATTCACTTGAAGAAATAAATAAAATAAAAATTTTTTCAATCCTTGGTGGGAATTTTTTCACAAGTACGATAAAGTATAACTATTTTTACAGGAAAACACCAATGAATATAATAAATTTTTAAATACTAAGAAATCCAGGTGGCCGTTTTAATCAAGGAAACAAATTTCCAGTCATTTCCCGGCTCGCAACAAATTATTGAATTATTTTAATTCTTTGCAATTCTTTCCTTTTCCATTTTTTTTTGTAATAGCCTAAATAATTAAATGAGTAATGAAAACCTTAAATTTTTCCTCGGAATTAAATGTAAATTGTCAATTCGACACTACAGAGAAGTGTAAATATTACTTCAGTTATACCTTAATTATGCGAAAAAATAATAAACTATTTTAGGATTTAAAAATACATGTAGAATAAATTTATACAGTGAGTATTCGAACCTTTAATTCACTATTTTTATAAAAACTACGTTTTTTTAAATAATGTTTGAAATTTCGCTACAATTCTAAAATATGACAAGAATTTTGTTTCAACTTATTTATATAGTATTTCGAAAATTTCTCTTTTAAAAGAAACCAGATGCGGAATTAATTAAACTTTTTCATTTAACTAAATGCTGAATTAATTTAAAATTTATTTACTTTTTAAATTTATTTACTATCTCGAAAGTGTCCCTTTTTAAAAAAGAAACCGTAAAAGAAATAAATTAATTTTAACATAATAATAAATATAATAATCTTAGGCCCTCATTAATTTTAATATTTTCGGCGTGCATAGACAGCCCCGAGTCAGCTATAGATATGGCT
>NC_046660.1:144061484-144066101 GCF_010883055.1 Belonocnema kinseyi
TCGGTCTTCTTATTATTACTCCGTGGTTGACAAGCACTGGCAGTCACTCGAACACTTCTCGCCGGAGAAAAAGAGATAGCAAATCACAGTGCACAAGTCCCATTCCTTGTAAGCATTGGGAAGGCTCACAATAAATGTACAGTTACCGCAGTCAGAACTTATGTACGGAGATCGGTCTCTTTACTATTACTCCGTGTTTTAAAGTGAAAAATTGGTTACTTTCAATAATTTTTGTTTAAAACGATAAATTTTGTTCTCTTTCTATGATCTTTAAAGTTATAAGTTGTTAATTTCTCAAGTATATGAATACATTTCTGAAAGATAGTAAGGAAAATTTATGCATTAATAAAAAATACCTTTTGCGTACTATATTATATCATACAATTAAAATTTCATTAAACAATACGTATATTTTTCCTAAATCTTCGCACACGTTAACATTGGAAAATACTTTAGTTTTTGCATTTGTTTTGCACTTTCAAATCAGCTATAACCTTCCGTCACTTTTGTTTTACCCATTGTCAGTGCGTAAAATTTTTCCCCATTGTCCCATGAATACGTTTAAACACAGATGACCTCATGAACACAATTCAGGAACAAATAGGAAGACCTATCTTCCATAAGATCCGCCTAAAGACTCTCCCATAATGGTCATAAAAGTAAGCAGCCAACGTCCTCTGCGGTGAAACTCAAACATGGGACCATAAGAAAACAATTTAATGCTCAGGTGATTCGTTTTCCTTCATCATCAACAAATATGTCTTTTTGTACAATATTTTCATAAATAAATGTCTCTTTCAGTCATAAGGTAGTCGCTAAGAGATGGAGAGAGATATTTGCCTCTTTCACTCTCACGAGTTTCTGCTTTCCGCCGACGTTTTCTGCCACATCAGCCCCATCCGACTCCTTGAAAAAATACCCGTAAATATAAACTTCCAAGTGGTAGTACCAAAAAAGTCCGACAGATAGCGTCACTTCTGCCTCTACACAGTTGACCACTGTCCCTTATTCAGAGAATAGGGGAATAGTAATATTTATTATTGTAAATATTTTATATTGAAAATAATTATATGATGTCACTTCAAAAAATGGATTATTATCATTTAGGGCAAGTTTCTGCGAACTGAAAATGGTTGGATACAGGTGCATCGTACCGAATTGTGATTCTGGGTATGATGTCCCTAATAAAGAAAAGTGTGATCATTTTACGGTTTCATCTAAAGCAAAAAAAAATTGTTAGCATGGGAAAAGGCGATTCCGAGGAAAGAGTACATCTTAAAGCCGGGAATGCTGGTATGCGAAGTACATTTTTTACATGAGGATATAGTTTGGAAACGTGAAGTGAAGGATCCTACTGGCAATGTTATGGTATCGGTATGTACATTGTTTACCTTTTTACATTTAAAAACCTTGAATGAAATACATAGGGTGAAATAAATATTCACAGTCTATATTAAGGAGAAGAAATTTATCATGAAACAAAAGTAAAAAATTATTTTAATTAAATTATATCTTACGAGAAAATGGAATGATATTCTATTCTAACCTCAAAGAAATGCCAAGACATTGATTTAGATTAATTAAATTTGAATTGAATATCTTATATTGATTGTACTAGAAGACTTAAACTAGACATAATCTAATATTTATTACGAAAAATGATTATTAAAATGTGATTGATTCGGTCAATGTGATTTTCGAATGTGATTTCACTATTTAAAATCAATGCCGCTAATTTAAAAATGAATTGATAATAATTCAATATATTTGTTACGGCACAGAATAAAACAAAAAATTATATTTTTTTATCAATGTGATTAATTAGTTATAATATTGTTGCAAATAATAAAGTAAGTTTATTGATGTTATTTATGCAGAAAAATAAAATTACTGCCAATAAATTTATTTTTCCACCTACAATTTTAAAAACCCTTTTTAAAAACAATGAAATTAATTTGTCTGAGTACAACATATTACTTAACATTACTGACCATCAATTATTTTTTACTTATGTCAATTAATTTTGAAACTACGTTTCCAGGTGAATTATACTCTCAGGTAATTACATTATTATTAATTGTTAATAATTGAATTTGTAGAATACTTTCACAATATGTGGAAAACTATATGTATTTTAAGCTGTTCTCTCTATCGCTATCAATGTTTCCTCGGTTTTTTTTTTCTAAAAAATTATTATTGAAAGTCTATGAATCTATTGTAATAGATTTAACATTAATTTTATAGTTAAAAAAACATAATTTCAGTTATTTTCATTATTATTCCATAACAGTTAATGTTAAACTGTGTAGAGACAGAAGTGGCGCCATCGGTCGGACATTTTCGGTACTACCACTTGGAAGTTTTTAATTACGGATGCATTCCATGCAAAAGCTTGAAAGTCGGATAGGGCTGGCCCACAAGGGACTGCACCATGAGGGTTGTGTCCTATGATTGAATAATTGCTTTGCGTCTTGCATAATGCGTCAAATCACTAGACATTTCAGCCAATCACAGGGTTTCTCTGAATAACTAGGAGATTATTATTGGCTGAAATGTCTAGTGAATTGACGCATTACGCAAAACGCAACGCATTTTGAGATGGCGTTATTTTTGTATATGGATTTTTTTCCCAATGCGTCAATTCATTCTGCTTCAATGAATTTTTTAACTTAAATTTAATTTTCAATTTATTTCTAAATGTACTTTTAAATTTAATTATAAATTTACTAATTTAGGACCAGGCCCATCTCTCTTAGTGCTTCTTATGTATTATTCCAAATTTTCAACTAGATGTGATAAAAAAAGGGTCGGTAAGGTAGGAATCTCGTTATATGTCACAATATTTGTAAATATAATTTTTAATTTAATTTTAAATTACATTTGAATTTGAATTTTATGTATAATTTTATATTTACTTTTAAATTTATTTTTAATTTAATTTTGCGCTTAATTTTTAATTTAATTTTAAATACAATCTAAAAACTTAATTTTCAATTTAACTTAAGGTTGAATTTTTAATTTATATGTTATATCTGATTTCAATTATAATTTTTGCTTTATTTTTAATTTCAATTTTAAACTACTTCAAGTAATGTGTAACCTAAATTAATTAATTAATTTAAGATTTTATATCGCATCAGTCATTCTTATGTTTTCGATTTTGGACATTGATCCATCTTGAAGATTTATGATGAAGAAATTTATGACCAAGAAAAAGCTCCTTAATAAAACTATTTGCCACTTTCTTCAGCACTAAATTAGTCTTCATTTTCCCCAAAAAGCCACTTTTATAAGATTTTTTGTTATTTAATTTTTTTCCTTCAACCAGAAACGATATTTCTTAAAATAATTATCGCTTATTTATAAAAAAAATCCTAACTTGAACTTCTATTTACACACCTTTCAGCTAAATATCGTATGATATAGTGCGATACCATCACACTAAGTGTTCATTTTTCCGACACAGAATTTTTTGTATGAAATTTTTTTTCTTCTTTTCAACCTCCCCATATCTCGGGAGAAAGTTTCTATTCTTTTAAAAATTAAAAAATAAATTTTCAGTCTTTATGAAATTTGCAACTGACCCTGTTCCAATTATAGTTTCCTGTCACTGTGAGATTGTGAATTTCAACGGACTATTTCTCGAAACTGGAAACGATTCAGGCGGCCCTGGTGTTTACGTTTCGATACCCTCTATTTAGTAACAAGGTTCGTGTTAGGCAACCTATGACACTGGATTGAAAGCGAAAGATGGGTGTAATGAACAAAGTGTTCCCTGATAGGGTGGGTGAGTGAGGGCGTGGGGTGATTATCGACTTGGACAAACATAAAGCTTCTTAACTTAAAACGGTTCCCCATTAATTGTGGCTTGAACTTTGAGTGAGGTTGTGTATTTTACCAAGAAAGGATTCCACCAATAAAGTTGGATTGTCGGCAAAAATGCTCGAGCGCATAATCAAATGGCACATCGTAAGATGGCGGCTCTCCCCACTCATGGATTTCTCCCCCCTCCCGTGGATTCAACCCCGCTCGCCCAAGTTAGGATGGCATGCCTAGTCCCGTGTTTTCTATGTCCATGGTAAATTCACAGCCCGCAACAATGGGCTTCAAGAGTACTAAAATCACGTTTCTTTACTTGAATTTTTGGCATGTTTGACAGCCTGCCAGTCAACATTGGCACCACTCTGGAGCTGCCAGTGAAAATTCTTAGTAGTTATTTGCACCTAAAAAATCATCCCCAGTGGGTTTCAAGAGTACTAACATTACGTTTTTTCACTCGAATTTTTGACATGTTTCACAGTCTGCTAGTTAACTTTGGCACCACTAAGGAGCTGCCAGTCAAACTTATTGTTAGTTTCTAGCATCCAAACAATTATTCCTCGTGGGTTTGAAGAGTACTAAAATGACGTTTTTTTACTCGAATTTCTGACCAGTTTAACGATAAATTGTTGCAAAATGCACCAACAGCTGTTAGCTAGTCAACGATTTTCGAACTGTTGACATGAAAACAAAAGAATCTGAAATTTTAGTGAGTATTCAAATGACGTCCATGGAATTGTCGCGAGCTCCCGGACATATTGAAGACTAATACTATCTATATCTTTATAAAATACGTCC
>NC_046660.1:144066201-144069874 GCF_010883055.1 Belonocnema kinseyi
CCCCCCCACCCCGCCCGCACTTTGTCCACGTGGACGTATTTTATGAAGATATAGATAGTATTAGTCTTCAATATGTCCGGGAGCTCGTGACAATTCCATGGACGTCATTTGAATACTCACTAAGATTTCAGATTCTTTTGTTTTCATGTCAACAGTTCGAAAATCGTTGACTGGCTAACAGCTGTTGGTGCATGCCATCCTAACTTGGGCGAGCGGGGTTGAATCCACGGGAGGGGGAGAATTCCATGAGTGGGGAGAGCCGCCATCTTACGATGTGCCATTTGATTATGCGCTCGAGCATTTTTGCCGACAATCTGTGCATGAAAATATAAACATGTGGGCGCTGCCATGTTTGTCGCGGGACATCAAAAAGTGGCGGACCTCCCCCCTCATTGCATCAACCCCGCAATGGCATGCCTAGTCCCTTGTTTCCTATGTCCATGGAATTTACGTAACAAGTGAGATTTTCGTAGTTTCCTTTTTTATATACATATTTGTTTTATACAACCCCCTGAATCGAAGTTAGTTCCCTACTAGTATCAAGTGAAACGTGGAGTGCAGATGGCGCTGGGAGTCTTTCCAAACTATGCTTACATGGTTTTCTTTGTTACAAATGAAAGTGTAAGAATTAATAAATATCATTCATATTAAATTTGGCAATAAAATAAGGAAAATGGGTGGAACACGGTGTTTGCCCCTGGATGTAACTCAGGTTATGACAGCTGCTCCGAAAAATTTCATTTCTTTTACGTGCCAAAAGGTGAAGAAAATGTAAAAGCCTGGCAAAAAGCAATCCCAAGGAAAAATGTTGTAGCAAAAACCGGGCATGGCGTGTGCATCAGACATTTTTTTAAACAAGATATTTTGTGGGAGCGAAAAACGTATGCAGAGGATGGAGTCACTGTTCTGGTGGTGGCAAGTGTAAGTATAAAGTATTTATATTTAAAACAATTGATCGTTTTTTAATTGTATTATGAAACGATTTAGTAATTAAAATAATAGTTTAATTTAAACACATAAATGAAGAAGTTAATATGTATACATTTGACCATTTGGGAGGGATCTCGCAAATTGAGGAAAGGTAAAGGATGTGGAAAGTCGAGAAGCGGGTTTAGTCAATAAACTTGAAGGCCAGATCTAATAAACATAAGAAGGGTTTATTAAACCAACTTACAAGAGGGTGGTGGGACCTGCTTCCCCACAATCGCTGTTCAATCTCGCCAGTTATCCCCGAGAGCAGGTTGAAGTTCTGGAAGGTATCTATCAGCTTGGTTTATAACTGGGACAGACAGCTTGGCTTTCTGGCGTAGAGCTGGACGGTGGCGGAACACTGGGTTGACAATCTCGGAAGACGTGTGGTGAGCACAAGACACAAAGATGACTATTCGGGGATGGGGTTTGTGGTAATAAGGACTGGGGTGTCGTTCCCCACTCCTTCTCCCAGGCCCACAGGGCCGTACGGTAGCGGGGCGCTTGTAACTTCGTTACAACCTCCCCCCTCTGTTTGGAACGACGTTTATTTTTTCAGCAATTCCTCCGTTTTCTCAATTTCGTCCTTGAGTGTCAGGTAAGATTCTTCCTCTGTCAGATCTAGCTGAATATACTCGTCATCTTCCTCGTTTTTCTTATCTTCCGTCTTTTGTGCTGTTTGTCTTTCTTCTAGTTCTTTCCATTCCTTATTTCTTAACGAAATTTTTATAAATTTTTTAAATTTCTGATATGCCTCTATCCATCCTCCTTTTATGTATTTGGTCCTTGACGAATCCGGAACAGTGTGGTAATTTTTCGTCCTGTTCACCGTCTTTCTACAGTATGTATCGTGAAGAATGTATAGTTGCATTGGAACCATTTTTTCGCAATGCCTGCACTGCCACATCTTTATGCCTTCCATTTTCTTCTTATTATCTGAAACATAATTTTACACATCCTATCCTTGAACAAAACAAAAACAAAAAAATTTTAATCCTTTTCTAATATCTCGTTTCTTGTTATTTTTCCAAAATTTAAAATCTAGAGTCTTTATTTTAAGCATATGTATATATATAAATATATAAATGTATAATATTTTCTCGAAATTTACAGTGTTATTCATTGGAATGAATATCCTTTTGAAGTTCCGCATTTCGTGATTCTTCTTTCCTGAAAATTAACTTATCTCTAAAATCGAATTTTATTTTTAAGTAGAAATCAAACTTGGCCTCTTATAGCCGTATTTATTTTTATTTGCAACTCATAAATTTTCTTTGTAAAATTCGTTTCTTTTAATCAAATTTAAATTGAATTATGAAATTAAATTTCAAAAAATATTTATATCTGTGGTGTATGAAAAGAGTAAAATTATTCTTTCCATTGTGTTTGTAAAGTGTCAAAAATAAATTTTTCTGTGGTGTATTTGGAAAAGTAAAGTGAGTTTTATTTTATTTTAATAGCTTTGAAAACATATTTCAATCAATCTTTAAATTTTTTTTATTTTTTTTTATTTCTCCATTCCTCCTCCTGTTTCTTCATTTTCTCCTCAAATTTTCTCTTCTTCTCTGTTTCCCTTCTTTTCTCTTTCTCTTCTTCTTCTTTCCTCCATGCCTTCATTCCTTCCCGGTCTACAGCTGACAGTAGCCCCCTTTTTAATCTTTCAGTGGCTACTATCAGCTGTACTCTCTCGTTGTGCTTCTTCTGTTCGTATCTAGCCCGAGCGTTGTCTACATCTCTCCATTCTTCCCTATCTCCTCTCGCTATTTTTTTCAACTCCTCATCTCTGATTTTCCTAATTTCCTCCTTTATTTTTCTTTCTACCTCCTCTTTCTTTCTCTTTTCCTCCTCTTCCCTCCTTTTCTTTCTTTCTTCTCGTGTCCCAGAAAGAGATGGTTGGCCTAGCTCCCACCACTTTCTGCATCTATGTGTGATTGTTTCCCTGCCGACTAGTTCGGCACGACAGTCTTTACACTTAAGTATCAGCCGTGGATCCATTTTCTGAAATTAAATATTTTTTCCATTTTGTCTGTTTTTTGTAAATGTATGTGTTTGTGTCATTTTTCTGTTTTTGTCAGTGGTGTAACAGAATCGAATTATTTACATGCATGCCATTCAAAAGAAAAAGTTCAAATTTTACTTTTTACCAGTAAATTTTTTAATATCTTTTACGTTCCAATTACCTAAAGACTTACCATTCTTTGTTTTAATTTCGTAAATTGTTGGTGAGATCTTTGCTTTAATAAAAAATGGTCCTTCGAAATTTTTATTCAATTTTTGAGCTATTCCTTCCCCTTTATTTGATAATGTTTTATTGCTTTTAAGTACTCGTTCACTAATTTCAAAAGTTATAGGTCTACGTCTTAGATTGTAATACCTAGATTGTGTTTCATTTGCGGTATCTAAATTTTTAACCACTTCCTCTCTAACTATTTTTAATTTTCGCATCCTATTTGCCCATTTTTCTGATTCTTGAAATTCTATTTCGCTTTTTCCCTTTAAATTTTTATTTAGCGCTTGAATTGGTTGGAGTTCCCTGTCTAGATTTAGAAAAGCTGATGTGAAGCCTGTTGATGAATGTTGACTAGTATTTAACGCAAATTGTAGATCATCTAAATTTTCGTCCCATGTTTTATGGTCCTTTTCTAAATACGCTTTAATTGCTGTTTTAATTGACCTATTACATCTTTCAGTCGGATTTGCCTGT
>NC_046660.1:144069974-144071099 GCF_010883055.1 Belonocnema kinseyi
TTTGAGTGGGGTTGTGTATTTGACGAAGAAATGATTCCACCAATAAAGTTGGCTTGTATTATAATTAAATGCGTGCAATAATAAAATCCTTTACGATGTAAAAAATTTCTTACTTTTAAAATTTGCGCCAATTGTATATACGCAGAAACAGCTGCACGTGATACCCTAGATTTGTTTGAGCATTAATAACTTTCACAATTTTCAACACCAAATATTAAAAACCAGCACCAAATGTTCGCCAAATGACTACCAAAAATTTCCAAAAATGATCTTTGCAAAAATAGTTAAGAGTGCCTTTCCACCATCGAGGTAGCACGCAAATTTTTTAAATACTTTTTTCAATTTTGACCACCAAATATCGAAAAATGCCTATAAATGACCTTTAAAAGCCCAAGAAATGATTCCACCAATAAAGTTGTATTGTATTATAATTAAATACGTGCAATAATTAAATCATTTGTGATGTGGAGTATTTATTGCTTTTAAACTTTGCGCCAATTGTATATGCGCAGAAACAGCCAGTATTAATATCTTACACAATTTTAACCACCAAACATTAAAATTCACCACCAAATGACCACCAAAATATTTCGTGAGGAATTTTGCTTAAATACAAAAATGTGGCGTGTGAGCGTGAAGTTAGCACGCCAACTTCGAAAGTACTATGGCTTTTTTCAATTTTGATTACCAAATATTAAAAACCACCACATAATAACCAAACCAGCAACCAAATTAATGCAACAAAAAAAAAACTTTTTTTGGTGGAATAATTTGGTGATTATGATGTGGTGATTTTTAATATTTGGTGGTCAAAATTGAAAAAGTTATAGTACTTTCCAAGTTGGCGTGCTAACTTCACGCTCACACGTCTCATATTTGTATTTAAACAAAATTCCTCATGAAATATTTTGGTGGTCATTTGATGGTGAATTTTAATGTTTGGTGGTCAAAATTGTGTAAGATATTAATACTGGCTGTTTCTGCGTATATACAATTGGCGCAAATTTTAAAAGTAAGAAATTCTTTACATCGTAAAGGATTTTATTATTGCACGCATTTAATTATAATACAAGCCAACTTTATTGGTGGAATCATTTCTTCGTCAAATACACAACCCCACTCAAA
>NC_046660.1:144071199-144077504 GCF_010883055.1 Belonocnema kinseyi
CGCATTCTTTTACATATTTTAATGTTTCAGAATACATTCCGGGCCAAAAATAATTTTCTGAAATTTTCGCGTATGTTTTTTCCATGCCTAAGTGTCCTGCTTTTTTATTATCGTGATTTTCAATCAAAACTTGTTCTCGCAATTCTCTCGGTATTGTTAATTTCCACGGGTTGCTATCTAAATTTAAGCTTAATTTTAAAGGGTCGGGTCTGTAGAAATACAACTGATTATCGCGTATTCTACAATTTTGATTTTCCTCAGGTTTATTTTTAACATGTATTATGTACATGTATCTTGCTGATCTTAATGTATCTAATATTTCAGACATTATTGGAATTGGATATAAATCTTTTCTCGTAATTTTATTTACTTTTCTGAAATCCAAACAAAATCTGTATTTTCCATTAGGTTTTTTAATCATTACTATCGGATTTGACCAATCGCTATTCGATGGTTCTATTATTTTTTCTTCTAAAAGTCTATCTACTTCCTCATACATAAACTCTCTTATTTTCGGTGTTACGTAATAGTATCTTTGCTTAATTGGCTCATGACCTTGTACATCTATTTTATGACTAGTTAGATGTGTCGGTTTTAACTCTGTTCCTTGATTCGTAATTTTCCTTTTAATTAAATTTTCTAATTGCACTTGTTGTGCTTCATTTAACTCTATTATCCCTTCAGAAATTTCATTGCAAAATTCTAAATTGTTCTTTCTTTTTATTTTTGCGCGTTTTAAATTATTATTAATAACCGCATTATTCCTAAAATTATACCAATTACTTTTCCTAATTGTAAATAATTTTTCTATTATTGAATCATTTTTTTCCTCCTTTTTATCTAATTCCGTCTTTAATTTAGGATCATTTTTCTCTTTAAAGCATTTCACTGGCCCTTTAAATTCTGTATTTAAATTCCTATCTTTATTTTTCACCTGGAACTTTGTATTTATTTTGTTTCTATCCTTATTTGTTTTCATATCGCTCTCTCTATTTTGACTAGCCTGCTTATCTAATCTCTGAACGCCCACGCTGGCACGCGCCAGTGTTGTGTAGCTCGCCTTGTAGGGTTTAGGGTGTGGGGCACCATGCCCCCGAACACTCTGTGCCGGCTGAGGTGCTGGTGGGATTGAGTCTAGTGCATCACCTGTAAGGAGGGGTTGGGGTGGGGTGTGTGGAGACACGGGAGAAGAGACTTTGCCCTGTAGCAAATCTGTCTCTCTCTCTCGTATGTTATTTCTCAGGCTAATCTTCGTTCCGAAATTCAATTTACTTTTCTCGCTTTCCCTATTCTTACTATCTCTTGTTTCTCTAATTAACGGTTCCTGCATTTTGTTTACTTTCGCTTCTATTGAATATCTTATATGTGGTAATTCTGGTAACCACCAAATATTTTTCTCATAATCCATCTTCAATCCTATTTTTTCTATCATATCCGTTTCTATTATTCCGATCGATTTTAATTCCGGTACCAATCTAAATAAGAAATAGTTTTCTACGTGTCCAATTTTAATTGGAATCAAAGCTTGACCTATTATTTTCATATTTTGTCCATTCGCGACCTTTAATGACTCATTTATCGGTTTTTTAATCTCATAATCTAACTCTTTAATTGTTTTTATAAATTTTTCACCTATGTATGAGTGAGTTGCACCGGTGTCAACTAGCACTTCAAATTTATGATTTTCAAAATCTATCATAAGGTGGAATCTTGTTTCGTCCGAGTCATTTGTGCCTGTGTCAAGTAATTCTGGCGGTCTCTGGTTCTGTCTGCTATTTTCCGCCTTCAATAGCGACCGTATTCGTTTCCCTGATTCAAACTATACCAACAATCCCGTCGAAAATGGCCTACTTTCCCGCAATTGTAGCATGTTAAGGGTTCTCGCGATCTATTATTAAAATTTCGGTTTCCTAAATTTGGATCAAGGAAATCCTGTGCACTTGGACTCATTTCTCCTTTTTTATTATCCCTACTTTTTTCACATCCTGAAATCGCATTATGATTTTTTTGTCCTTTTTCATCTTTTTTATTTTCAGATTTATTTTTATTTTCTTCCGCGTGATATAAAAGCGCTGGTATTTGCGGACTGTTTTCAAATTGTCGTGTCTGTGTGTCTCTTAACAGCTTATTAATTGTATTTAATAATACTTGGCCAGCTGTGTTTTGATTTCTGAAATTACTGTTATTATGCAGAAATCTCTGATTTCCTGGGTATCTTTGATTACTTCTTAAATTTGTATTATTATTTTGAAACCTTTGATTAAAAAATGTCGAATTTCCATTTGGAAATTTTGATTTGTATTGTTGCATGCTTTGTTGGTTTAGATACCTCGGTCTAAGTTGTCTTTGTTGGTTTTGATCATAATTTTGTTTTTGATCTTTATTCTGATTTTCAATAATATTTTGATTTTTATAATTTCCTCGATCATTTTTACTTTTGTTATTTTTATTGTCCTCTTTATCTAAAATGCTTAATTGCTGACCTCTAATTTTAGATTTTGCCAATTCTGTTTCCCATTCTCGCCCTAAGATTTCTAATTCTGAAAAACTTGAAAAAGCATTTCTTGAAATGTACACTTTATACTCAATTCTCAAATTTTCGTGAGTTTCTCTTAATTGCCATTCTAGGCTAGGACGTGGCATTAATTTTTCGAATAACTGTTTAATTTCTGTAACAAAAGCATGAATGTCTTGGTCTTTTTTCTGGTTGCAAAATTGTATTTTATTTTTAATTATTTCAGTATATCTTTCGTTTAAATAGTTTTCTTTAAAATCTTCAATGAATTCTTCTAACTGTTGTCAATTATTTTTATTTACCTGAAACCAACTTAATGCTTCTTCTTCGAAAACAGCATCTAAATTTTCTAAAATGTCCTTTTCGCCAATTCGACATTATTTGGAAAGGGGTTTGTATCATTCCGAATGGAAACAGAGTTGCTGGAATTTCATTCATATTATTTTCATTCATTTCTTCTCCTTCTCTATCGGTATCTCTTTCCCTAACCATTCGACCTTGCGTTTCTCCTTCGTAATGTGGCAAATGCGATTTTCTCATAATTGATTGTCTTTGCATCGGTCTCGATAATGAGTATTCGTCCCCTTGACCGCTACCCCTGTTTACTATTATCCTTTTTCTTGCACCTGCCAACGAGTGCCTTTGCTCATTTAAATCTAATTCTGTTTCTTCGAAATGAACCGTATTTTGTAAATTTCGTGATTTATTACTTTGACAATTTAACTTTTGACTTGAATTTAAAATTCTATCCATTTTATCGTTTAAATTTTTAATTTCTTCTGAAAGTTCTTTGATTTTAATTTTATCACTTTTATTTTCTTCAAAATTTATTAATTCTTGTGCCTCATTCCAAAATTCATTATTATTTTCTATAAAAGAATCAATTTCGAAAGTTCTATTATTAATTCTCGCATTTTCTTTTTCTCGTCTTTCTATTTCTATTCGTAATTTTTCGTGACCTACTCTTGCGTTCTCTGCTCTTTTTTTTTCTATCCTATCTCTTTCTTTTCTAAGAGTTTCTTCCCGATTCAATTCTAATCGTTTCTTGTCTCTTTCTAATATTTCGAGTTCTTTTCTCTTACTCTCAATTTCTCTATCTATTCTACTTGTTTCTAATTCCTCATTTTCTAAACACCTACTATTCTCATTTTCTAGTCTCCAATTACCTAACGTATACTCAGTATTTGGGGAACTTTCTGTCTATGTTTGTGTTGTCATTCTGGGAATTGCACCTGTCGCTTGACTTGTATCTTTTTCCCCCCATTCTAACTCTCTATTTCGTATCGTTACGAATTATAAACTCAAATTTCTTGTTAATTCTTCTCTTCTATTTTCATTTATTCTTTCGACCGTTTGAATAATAATATTTTCATTTTCATAATTACCCGCATCTGTTTGTGCGTTATCTTCCTCGTTTATTCTTCCTGAATCTATTCTATCCTCTCTATTTTCTCCGACACTATTTACCGGAGTTGCCATTTTTGAAATAATTTTTATTCTACCAGACCTTAACTTCATTCGATTTTTTCTATTTTAATTTCTCGTTTTTTCCGACTAGCTCAGGGGTTTTACGGGCTGAATAAAAAACGGCGCGTTCACTCAAGTGAGCGCCTCGGTTTTTACTACTGCGGATGCACGGTTTTTTCTACTGCGGATACTTGTGTGGCGTTACCACGTATTGCAAGCATTCACTGGGGAGGGGGAGCTTGGGGTTGCTTGTGTGACGTCACTGGTACCTACTTTGCGCCAATTTCCATTACTGACGCCGCTTTCTTTTCTAACTTTCTTATTTCTTATTCAATTTTCTCCTAGTTTTTTGCTAACTTTGTAATTTTTCTATTCTATCTAGGTTGTTCCTACTAGTGAATTCTATTTTCCCGCTATTTTTCGAAATTCATTTCCGTTTTTTCCAACCGTATTTTTGCAAATTTTTTGTTTTAGACGAATGTTTTTTTTTTAATCCCTCACTTACCCAATCCTGCTACAAGGAGTACAGATAAGGCGTTTTTTCTCAGGGTAGTTTTTTATTTTGTTAAAGGTGGCAGAGCTTGCGATCACGCGAAGTATACCAACTATTTCACGGACATATATAACAGTCTACCCGCACTTTTTCGGACTAATTACATCGATCCTACCCGCACATTTTCTAAAAAACAATAAAACATTTCAAATAAAATATCAATTTATCAAAAATCAATTTTCAAAATTTCACAACGAAAAGATTTTAATCAAAATTCATCCATCAAATGACACACATGCATAAATCAGATTTTTCTTTGTCATCATTATTGACTTCCGTTCTCGACTTATAGGATTTTGGGGGTATTGTGGGTTTTTAAGGAGGGCGCCAAATTTGTGAGGGATCTCGCAAATTGAGGAAAGGTAAAGGATGTGGAAAGTCGAGAAGCGGGTTTAGTCAATAAACTTGAAGGCCAGATCTAATAAACATAAGAAGGGTTTATTAAACCAACTTACAAGAGGGTGGTGGGACCTGCTTCCCCACAATCGCTGTTCAATCTCGCCAGTTATCCCCGAGAACAGGTTGAAGTTCTGGAAGGTATCTATCAGCTTGGTTTATAACTGGGACAGGCAGCTTGGCTTTCTGGCGTAGAGCTGGACGGTGGCGGAACACTGGGTTGACAATCCCGGAAGACGTGTGGTGAGCACAAGACACAAAGGTAAAGACTGACTATTCGGGGATGGGGTTTGTGGTAATAAGGACTGGAGTGTCGTTCCCCACTCCTTCGCCCAGGCCCACAGGGCCGTACGGTAACGGGGCGCTTGTAACTTCGTTACACATTAACTGAAACGAAATATATACTTAAAGAAATTCTTTTGTAGAAATATAAAAAATGAAGTAAACACTGTATTTTAATAAAAAATATCGAACATTTCCTCTTAAACTGTAATAATATCAGGGTGGCAACTGGACCGGGAAAACCAGAAATGAGAGTGAATTTATTTTTTTACCGGAAATTTTACAACATTTTTAGAATAAAAATTTTGTTCAACTTAGATTTCAACCGTTTTTTAAATAATTTTTATAGATTACTATATCAATAATTAAAGTGCAGTTTTGAAGATTTAAACAACTAAAAATTAAAAGCACTTGAATTTGAGATGTTTAGGAAATAAAACTGTTAGTTTTATCAACTGTAAATATAAACAAATAAATTATTTTAAAAATGAATATAGAAGTCTGAACAGTAATTGATTTGATGAAACAATTCTAGATTCGATAATTTTATTTTTAAATAAAATTTTTTATTCGGACTTTCACGTCTTCCCATATATAATTTTTTAAATTAAATTAAAAAATAGTTTAGTAACATATTATTTCTATTAATTTGCGTAACTATTAAAAATATAAACGTGCGTTTTACTATTTTTAACTTAAAAATAAATAAAGTGTAAAGTAGTGGGAATTGTGGATGCTGAGTTTTTCTGATATTGTGGTGAAATTTGAGGTGAGTGGATTGTGGAAGTGTGTGGAAGGGTGTGGAGGTGAGAGATCTAATTGAGGGATTGTGAGATTGTAAAGGGGAGGTAGATATTTTGGAGGATTGAGACAGATTTGTGTGGAACTTTGTTTGGAGATCTGTGACAGGGTGGGAAGACTGTGTTGACGGATTGGTAGTAGCAGGGTTGGGTAACGACAAAAAAAGGTGTGACAGGTAATAGACAGCGGCGATAGAGGCAGGGAAGATAGAAGGCGGGAAAATTTGAATTTTATTAATGGCTAGTGGAGCGAGTATCTCCTCGGAAGAAACAGAATTAGAGCAGGAAGTCT
>NC_046660.1:144077604-144083317 GCF_010883055.1 Belonocnema kinseyi
GATAAGATTGTAAAAAATATATAGATGTAAACGGAAAGATTGTAAGGAATGGAAGTCATGTAAACCCTTAGGGGACACATTATGAATAAAGAAGAATAAAGGTTTTTATTAAATTTAAAATATTGTGAGTCTAAATTATTTAATTTCTATTCCATTTAATTTGAAATTTCTTACTGTAGAAAAAGAACAAGTATTTCATATTTAGCAATATCTTGCATCTTTTCGCGTAAGTGGTATTCATATAAGGTAATACCTCTAAAACTGTTTTTTCCTTATTAATTGTTGAAGTTATTTTTAGTTTATTCGAACTTGATTAATTGAAAATAATTTCAAAAGTACCTCCCCAACACAAATTCGGAGCTGCACACTTTCCATTCAGAACTGCACACTTGTGCAGAGCTGCACGTTAGATTATGCTCTGTAATAAGTGTTTTGTTGTTATTTATAAATTCAAATTTATTTCTTTTTAATTTTCAGGATTTTCTAAAAGTTATAGAAAAAATTTAATTCATTTTGAAATATAATTAAAAGTTTCGAAAAAAATTCAAAAATTATTTTGAATTTGGAAAATTTTTTAACTACTTCTAGATTTCTCAATATTTTGAAATCAAATTTTAAGGCTTTTCAAGGATGCCTGGCCTATTTAAAATAAAAATAATGTGACTTATAATTACAGAACTGTTAAGTTGAAAAAATTATTTTTCAATTTTAAATGTGTCTTGCTTAAAATTACTTAAAATAATATAATTAAAATTTTTTAAATTCATTGCTTGATTTTTTAATTTAGACTATTGAAAATGTTAACGTGAATTTATATTTTTGAGCAAACCGGGACATGACCGGGAATTTTCTTCTTAGATTAAATCGGCCACTCTGAATATCGTAGTTAAAAAAATGTATAAATATTGAAAACTAAATAAGAACTATGTATTTTGATAAAAATTGTCGAACATTTCCCCTTAAACTGTAATGATATCTTAATTTGAAAACATTGTATAAATATTCAAATTAAATAAGAATAAGGTATTTTAATAAAAATGTCTAACATTTGATCGTAGAATGAAACCATACCTTTAATTTAAAAAAATCTTTCAAAGAAATATAAACAATTATATCAGAACTATGCATTTGAATAAAAAATATTAAACATTTTATGTCGAATTGAAAATATACCTTTATTTTAACAAATTCTTCCGTACAAATATAAAAGATTAAATGAAAACTGCGTAATTTAATAAAAATTACTGAACATTGTATCTTCAAGTGGAAGTATATACGTTTTTATTTCAACAAAATTATTGTAGAAATATCCAAAACTAAATAAGAACAATGTATTTTAATAAAAAACTCGGAAATTTAATCTTAAATGAAAACGATATCTTTATTTTAAAAAAATCATTGTAGAACTATAAAAATTTAACAAAGAACTATGTAATTTAATACAAAATTTGGATTATTTTATCTTAATCTAGAACGATATCTTTGTTTGAAAAAATTATCGTACAAATATGAAAAATGAAATAAGAACTATGAGTTTCAACAAAAACTATATATTTCAATAAAAAAGATCGAAAATGTTATCTTAAACTGGAACAATATCTTTATTTGGAAAAATTCTTGCGAGGAAATATAAAAAAATAAATAAAAAATATACATTCTTGATTTTTTTCTTAAATTAAACTATTATTTTAATTAATTGATGGATAATTTTAATATTTAAGTTATTATTATAGATTATTGAAATTCATTATCTGTTATATTTACTGACTTGACCACAATTTTTGTGAAGTGTAACAAGTTTTGGTTTTCTTCTGTATGGAGCAAATATAAGAAACCAATGCTGAAGAAAGGTACCCTTCCTTCTCAATTTCCTGGATGTCTAAAATATATTTCTCAACCCATCCTTCCTACACGCAAATCACCATTGAAAATAAAATTAGCTTCGTGTCGATCCTCTAGACCCCATTCATAATCCAAAAAATCAATCCTTTGCCTTTAATACTCCTGACACTTCGTCTTGTAATGATTAGATATTTAAAACGATTTTAGAAAACGAAAGTTCAATTTCTTTTCCAATTTCATGGTCTAGACAAAATGTTTTTCTAGGATATAAAAATGTACAATTTAGCCAAAAGATTGGGATAAGAGTTCAGAGCGATAAAATCAGAAACATCTGCAGAAAATCATTAATTTTGACACAGGATCTAACAGTACAGATTAATATTTCAGGAAGACTGATAGACTTAGAAAAATTTGGTTTAAAAAGAAAAATTGTGAACAGTGAAGATGTGGAAAATATCTTAATTTTTATAGATGAACACGTTGTCTGTAAAGGATGCCAAATTCCTGATGAATAGGGCTCTAAAAATTCTTCTGTGATAGATCCTGATGATCAAGGCTCATACCGCCACAATATGTGCTCGATGCTCTTGCCTAAAAATAATTTTTAAGATGACTGCTGTGATCACTGCTCTAGAGGAAGGAAGACTCTTTCACAGAAAAGAATACGATCACAAAAGTCGCAAATGGAAAGACCACCTCTAACTAAAATTCTTCGAGAAAAAAGTATACCATCAAACGAGCAGCTTGCAATCAATGAAATCTTACAGCCTCTAAGCATACAAATCAAAGACAAAGACAACAAAATACAATTTGTTACGAGTCAATCATATCCTTCCCTTACCCTGCAAGCGCTCAAAGGTATTTTTCTATTTATTATTTAATTTTTTTAACTTGGTCGTTTTAAATACAAATATTGTATTTTGAAATATATTTTTGCAGGTATTTGTCTATGATAAAAACTCCTTGTGGATTCGGTCCTGATTATTTTGAAACACTTAAGGAGTATTTTAAGTCGAAACCTGAGATTGAAAGACACGCATTACTTCTTGCTGATGAGATAGGAACTCGTAAGGGATTAATGTTGGACGTGAAAACGATGTCTAACAAGGAGCTTTAAGATTTCGGAGATGGTAAAACAGAAACTTCATCACATAAGTCAACAAGCCGATCATGGTCTCGTTTTTATGTGTCAGGCTTTGGCAGGTGACAGTTCTGTGCCAGTTTCTGTATTTGCTTCAAAAGGGTCAACTGATGGGATTAAACTATTACTCCTCAAATTAAAAGCAATTATTATGCTTGAAAATGCAGGTCAAATCTTTTTTAAAGATCGTAAATTTATTATGAAATACGCAAAGCTATCACTTCAGTTCGAAATAGACTGTTTAATAATGGAATACTCAAGGATTAAAATGCTTATTTTATTAAACAAAAGCAACTTTCACTTTTATAAATTTGAGGTTTTAAATTTCAGATTTACCCAGACAAGCCGGACGTTCAGTGGCATTATTTTTGGCTGGTTCATAAACGCGATGATGAACGGGTTGGCGATTTAAAGGTCTATCCGAGAATCACTCCAGATCATTTAAATCCTCATTCACTTTTAAAAATGAGAATGTATTTAGCTCTGCAGGTAATTTTATTTAATTATGTATTTTATACAATTTCGATAAAAAAATAACACTTCATTTATTTTATTTTATATTTTAAGCAAATCTACGGCCAAAGGTTTAAGAGAATACCGTAAGTACTTCGATGACTTGAAAGATTCAGAGGAGATAGCCTTTTTTGTGAAAGAATCAACATATTGTTTGATGCCTTAAATCGGTTCGAAACATTATTGAAACCAAACTCTGAAGATTAGAAGGTTTGCATTTTGTTTTCATTACATAAGCTTTGCTTCACGAATATTTTCTACCTTTATTGCTAACTTTGTTTCATTATAGATCATATTACATAGCATTGAGTGGCTTGATTCTTGGGACAAAAGAATCCGAAGTGGATTTTTGTCAGTAGATGACTTTTTGACTGATCAGACAGCCCAAGGCTTGAGGATGACTTTGCATTCAGTTTTATACATGACTGCAGATTTGATTGAAAGCTACAATTTTGAATCCGCTTTGATGGGGTAAATAAGCCAGGATCCTTTAGAGGTATTTCATTTCATCAAAATTTCATTAACAAAATATTCCATTTAAATAATTTAAAGCATATTTTCAGAGATTTCACTAGAATGTCTAAGTTTGAAATATTTGTAACTAATTTCGCTTTTGTTTATTTATTTCACACAAGCTTTTTGGCACAGTAAGGTTGGCATGTGGAAGCAACGACCATACTTCTGCTCCTACATTCCTTCAAATTTACAAAATCCTATCTGTGTTTAGTATATTAAAGACTCTGAAACTGGGCAACTGCACTGCTTTTAAAACTGATTCACCAAAACCATTATTTAATGTGTCAAGATTGAAAGAAATATTTACAAGTAAAGAAAAACCTGCATTTGAAAATGTTAAAGTTAAATTAATTTCTATAATTGAACATGAAGACGGAGATTTTTCCGACTTTATTGTTCCAAGTTACGATGAGTACAACTCTGGCCCAGTTCAGGAATGCTTAATCTACTATACTACAGCTAACGTTTCGAAGCAATTAATCCAACTATTTAAACATTGTCCTCTATGTCACAACGCTTTCCTTTCAAACAAAAATCCTTTCAAATGTAAGTTGCTCCACTTTTAGATACTCATGCTGATAATAGTCTTGTTTATCCAAATATTCTAACTTTTTCTTTAGTTAAAAGTTTGGAATCGCCTTTTAAACAGTATGGCCGTTTGATTAACTGTTTCGATCTTATAATTAACGACCTTATTTCAAATAAAACATTTAAATATCCATGTGCTGATCACAGCTGTGCCGTTCTTGTGTACGTCATCAAGAACAATTTATCGCTTAGAATAAGGCAGTTCGCTAAAGAAAGCAAAATTAAAGCTAAAAGGCGAAATGTTAAAAAAAACTGAGCCGACTTGCTGAGTTTTAAACGGCTTAATGTTTTAAGCAGTAATTTAAAATATATTTATTATAGTTTACGAAGTTTATTCAAACTAATCACTTGTTCTTGTTTTAGGGTTATTTTCGTTAATAAATTGCTTATTTGTACTAGTATATGACATTGTTCTTATTTCAATTTTCTTTTCCATTAAATAAATTCCTTGTCCCAATATGAAATTAGAATATCTGTTATTTAATTTCTAATTAAATTTTATATTTCAGAACAGTAATTTTGTTTATGAAATATAATTTTACAATAATATTATGACAAAAATAATGTTAATTACTTTCCTGCATGTTACGATTGAAACCTTTCATACTTCCTACAGCTTAGAAAAAAGATTTTGACGATTTTTTAAGATTAAAATGACTAATATTTAAAAATATTTGAAATTTCAATTATGTTATGCATAATACCGATTATCAGTACGAATAATATCAATTAGATTAATTTATTAATAATTTTTCCTATGCTTGGCATGTAAAAGTATCCTGGAAAGACTCCCAGCGCCATTTGCACTCCTCGATTCACTTGACCGCACTAGTGGACTAACGCCGACATGCAGTCGTTGCAGGGGCAGAGCTGCCAGATCGTGGATGAAATTTACCCCCACCATACCTACCGTTTGGGAGCCACAAAACAGAAAGTGCATGATTATCACTGTGAGTTCGTATGTAATCCGAAAATGCACGATTCGACCACGGAGTTCTGCTCTACGATGTTAGCCGATCTGAAGGCTTCGGAAGACTTCGGTGGTCTTCTATTTATATCTTGCTCCCCATTTGAAAGAAATTGAAGAAA
The DNA here is from genome assembly GCF_010883055.1 of Belonocnema kinseyi. NCBI lineage: Eukaryota > Metazoa > Arthropoda > Insecta > Hymenoptera > Cynipidae > Belonocnema > Belonocnema kinseyi. The sequence goes on from NC_046660.1 coordinate 144,083,294, forward strand.
TTGGCGATTTGGATCTTTTGCGTG
>NC_046660.1:144083417-144092960 GCF_010883055.1 Belonocnema kinseyi
AACAGCCACTTGGAGCGCTGTAAGCAACTCTCAGTAGGCCCCTCGAGGCGCACTAATGGTTACTTAGCTCGGACAAGAACCATTTGGATTGAAAGTAAATTTCGTAAATTGCCAATTAAGACATTTTTACATTTATAAGTTATAACTTTGCAAAACATGGTTATTTTAATAAATACCACAAATAAAAGTCGATGAATAATTTATATTACGGTTGCATATATTTCCCAATATTTCTAAAATTATTACTTATAATTTTCATTCTATATATTGTATATATATATTTCTTTAATATTATTTATTTTTATTTTTAAGGTCTGCAATTTCTATGGATTTTTTTAGATTTTTATAAAAATATAATTATAATTCCAAGTAATATGAAAATTGTACTTTCGGTTTTAGATGTTAAGACGGCAGTTCCAAGCCAGATTACGTTTCGCATTAGCAAACAAAATTAGACGAACAGAATTTCACTGTAAATTCTGCAAAAAATGCCTCAAATTCTTTCAGACTTTTTTACAATCTTATAAATTTTTTAAAATGTTTGAAATATTTTCGACACTGTAAACTTCCCGAAATTATAAAATTCTGAAACCTGAAAATCCCGAATTAAAAAATTCTAGAATAATGAAATTCTGGACAGTTTACAATATTATCGAATTTGAAAATTCCCGAATGATAAAACTCCAGGCCGAATTCTGTCTAATGATAAAATATACAAACTAGAAAATTCCCGAATTGCAGAAATTGAAAAATTAGGTTTGTGGTCAATATTATTTATTTATTACAATTACAATAATGAAATATTTTTATTATAGAAATTTTGTTTAATGTTTAATTTTGATAAATTATTGTTTTAATTTAAAATAACAATAATTGTATAAAAATGTGATACAAACATAAATTTAAAAACACGTGAGCTTCAATTGAATCAAACTTTACAGGATTCAATTCAGACTAATTTAACGTGACTTTTATTCTCATTTTTTTAAATAATAATTTTATCTTTGCGAGAGTTTTCTGTAATATATAAAAATACAATGCGCATTTTCAAACATCGTTTTTTGTTCAAAAATACATTTGTTCAATTGTTGTTATTTCAAATGCTAACAATAATTTTTAGAAACTTTAAACATTAAAAAAGTTTTTTCTTTGGTATAATTCGGAAATTTTCTGTCGGCAATTCTCAAATTCTGTAAGATTGTAAATTGTCCAGAATTTTCCAATTCGGAACTTTTATATTTCGAGAATGTTATAATTTCGGAATTTTTACAGTGATGTGGGAATTTTATTTTTCGGAAAAAGCGACTGAAAAATCCCGAAAAATAAAATTCCTGACACTGTAGAATTCATAAATTGAAAGATAACCAAAGAATAAAATTCCCGAATTTATAAAAGTCGAATTAAAGAATTCACGAAAAATAAAATAAATAAAATTCCGGACAATAAGATATTACTGAATTTGAAAAATCCCTAAAGAAAATGGCTGAATTATAAAATATCCGAACTAGAAAATTCATGAATTTAAATAATTCAAAAAATTGTTTATTAAATAATATTTATTTATTGAAAATACAATAATCGAATATATATTTCCGTATGAAAAATTTTGTTTGAAAATGTGCATAGTATTTGAAAAAAATATTTAAAAGTTCTGAAAAATCGAATTTTTTATTAATAAAAAAAATAATGAAAATAAATTTGGATAAGTTTGTTTCAAAAATGTTCTTATGTAGGTATGAAGAAAATTTAGGCAGAAATTTTTTTTCTTTCAAACCGCACGTGTTTTTTAATGTATTTTTTAATACAATTTTTATAAAATTCTTATTCAGGTGCCGTATATTTCATTTTTTGGGTTTTTTCGTTCATCCCTTTCGGGATTTTTTCAGCGGTGTCATATTTTTATACCTCCTCTTAAACTTATGTAATTTTTCAAAATAAAAAGTCAACATTTCAAAACATTTAAAAATCATCAAAAGTATCAATTCTCTTTTAAAATATTTCAAATTTCTTTAAATTTGTCACTCTGAAATTTTGACAATTCTTTTTCAAATTATTTACTATTGAAAATTGTTTTTTTTTTTTTAATTTCCAAACTAAATAGATTAAAAATGGAATATTTTATACTCAAATAATACTTCAAAAAGATTTTGAAATTTAATAAAGGCGTTCATTTAAGAAGCCATTAATTCGAAAGTTTACACTTGTGTCACTACTCAGTCTTTCGAATTGAATTAGTTAAAATTTTAACGTTAAAATATGTAAATTATATCATTTTGAACAGATCTAGAATCATCTTGTAAAACCAATCACTGTTAAATTTTTAATACTCGAACTGCAGTTCAATTTTCAAATTTAATTTCTTTTCCCGATTTGTCCCGGTCGCGAGTATAGCTCAATATTTGGAACAACTTTCATTTTTTTGAAATAGTAATTTTTCGGTTTCAACTTACGGGAGAATCATTTTATTCTTTGAAAGAGCTTTTAAAAATCTTGTTGATAATTTTTACATTCTCTTCCAAAATGAGAAGGTACGAGGGTGGATTGATAAGTTTCCGGCCTGACCAAGAAAAACAACGCCACCTCAAGGTAGGCCTAGTGGCGCCATCTCTTGGTCAGGCCGGAAACTTATCAATCCACCCTCGTATTAGTTTTTTTTATGAAAAATAACTTTTTCGGATTTTATCAAATGTCGACTCAAATGTCGGCCTCTTGAGTCAGAAAAACAAGTTTTTACGTCGGGGTCTGTTTGTCTGTGCGGCGTCGTCGTTGTTGTCTGTATACCGGATAACTTTCGAAAGACTGGTCGGATTGAGTTGGACTTTGAATTTGATCACTTTTTTTGATAAAATCAAACTTACCAAAGTTAAAGGATTTTCAAAATCCAAAAAACCAAACGAAAATGGACATTTGAAGCAAAAAAAGCTTGATATGGAAAAAAGTCAAGAGGCGAAAAACGCTACTTTTTCAAGGCCCTATGATTATTTTATCACATTCTCATCCATAATGAGAAGAGTTTTATGTGAAAAATGACTTCCGCGAATTTCATGAAATTTCGACGTTTTAAGGCTCCTTGAGTCAGAAAAACAAGTTTTTACGTCGGTATGTGTGTATCTCTCTGGCGTCTACGTCGTGTTGTTATTGATGCTGTGGTTGTCTGTATATCGGATACCTTTCGAAAAAATAGTCGGATTGGATTGTGCTTTGACACACAGTTTTTTTCATTTTAAAAAGTGTATATAAAAATTGTACTATTTTTATTTAAAAAAAATATTTTTCTTCAATTAAATTGTTACAATAAAAGTGTTTCGAAGAGCTTTTGAAAAATCTTTCGCCGAATAAAATTAGTATTTATAGATCGACAAAGGTTTGTTTTCCTTACCAAATTTGGCTTTCGTCTAAATTTTTCCAGTTGTTTTTACTATAGTACAATTTACGTTTGTATCTCGGGCGAAGAAATCCATTCTATTGTTTGACCAATATTCTTTGCAAGTCAATATTTTTCATAGAAAACTACCCCGACTGACCTTCAATTATAATTTTATAAACGTGAAAAAACCACATTTCAATGTTTTCTATGAAAAACACAATCCCTGAGTGACAGAACAAAATCGGAAACAATAAGAGTGAATTTATTCAGGAATAAGATTTTTGAACAAAAATGACCTTGAGTGAACCTTTAATATATATATTTGTTAATTTTTATAAAAATCAAGCGTTATTTTCTTGACACAAAAAATAATAATAATTTGTGGAGGTAATAAATGATCAAAAAATTAATAAAACCTGAAGTTGTACGATTTTAATTTGTGTCTAAATAATTTGAAATGTTTCAATGTAAAATTATCGAACACTTTCCATTCAAAAATTCTGATGACATATTTTAATAGGTTTAAATTTGAAAATTTTAAATATACTGAAGACTACAAATTTAAAATGTCTCAACTATATTAAAGCTTTAAATATTTTTAAAATTGCTGTCCTGGACACTAAATAGCACTTTTTCTTTTATTAAGAAATCACAAACAAAATTGTTAAAAAAAGTTTTTAAAAGAGTTTTAAAAACCTTAAAAAAGGTATAAAATATATATGTTAGAACCTCTATAAATTTAAAATTAGTTTATACTTTTTCATGTTTGAGCTTCAATTATTCAATTTTAGAAATTATAAATTGCAATCGTGAAAAATAAATAAAATGTTTTAATCAATTGATATTTAAAACAAAAAACATCTAAATGCAGCTGCAAACATTGAATTTGAAATGCGTTGAATTCAAGGTATGTTTTGAAAAGAAAACTGAAAAGAGAGAATCGACTTTCAAAAAAAGCGGAAGAAAGTGACTCGCTGGATTGCAAATGAACAAGGAAAATGGTATATTTTCGCATTTTTTAATTTTAAATTTAAACTTTTTCGCGTTGTAACAATTTCGAATCCTATAATGTTATTTTTTACCTAACCTATAACTAATAACGAAAATTCTGAAAATTCAAACAATAATGCTGTATTCTGAAAATGAAGCATATTTAACGTTAAAATTCAAGTTCTTACATTGAAGGCCTAAAAATTTTCAAATTTTACAATTGGTGTTGTGTCAATTGTATTGGCATCTTAAAAGAGTATAAATAGTTCTTAAATTAGTTTTTAAATTTTCAGAAGTTTACCTTCTTTACATACCTAGATGTCAAAAAAGCATACCCAATTTTTTCAATTTTTAATCAATTATTTTCTAAGAAACAAATAAACCCCGTTTAGCAGTGACTGAAACGGATTATAAAAAAATCGCCAAGACCCAAGAATAAAAATTGGATGTACAGCGAATTTTTAAATTTTAAATTGAGATTATCTTTAACTTTGTAATATCAAAAATTTCCATATACAATTTTTTTATCAATACTGTAGGAAAATATGGTATCAACAAGATAGAGTGCCGAAATTATAATTAGAGCAATTCTTCTGTAATTCTATGGGGACGGCTGAAATATCCCGAAAAATATAATTCCCGACTCTGTAAAACTCTCTCTTTCGAATAATAAAATTGCAAAACTAATAAAATTCCTGAACAGTTTATACTATTAACGAATTCGAAAATTCCCAAATAATAAAACGTCCCAAATAAAATTGTTTCTTAATCAATATTAATCATTTATTAAAATTACGATAATAAAATATTTGTATCAAATATATTTTTGTTTCATTTTTAAAGTGTCAAAAATTATTTCTTTCAATTTAAAATTAAAATTATACAAAAATTTTACCGGCAAATTAATATAAAAAACACGTGTTTTTTAATCAACATTTCGATTTTTCGGAAGAATTTTTGTGATTTAAAAAATACTATATGCATTTTCAACCAAAATATCTTATCCAGAAATATATTTTGTTTTAATTATTTTGATTTTGAATTTAAACAATAATGTTTTAACACTTCAAACATTAAAAAAGTTGTTTCTTTGGTATAAATATTTGATTATTTCAATTAGAGAAAAATATTTGTCAAAGAAAAATGTTTCAGCAATTGTTTATCTCGAAATTTCTTTCTATAATAGTTTTTTTTTAATTAAAAATTAAATTTTTCAAGAAATTTTTTTTTTTTTTAAAAGACTGTACCGAAAACCTGGATCAGGCTTCAGATCTGAAAAAATGCAGTGATATGCATACATGTCAAACTTTTCTAACCTCAAAAAATCTTTCTACTGCTTTACCGCCATATTTTACGAAGAATGAGAAAACAAGAATTCGACTTCGTTGTACGGTGAGGGCAGCACCTCGATAGGGCAGGAAATGTAATGTCCTATATATATAATTCCCCACTCTGACGCCCCGTACCGCATCTACGTTTATAATATCTTTGATACGGGATACGAGATAGCCGTGTATCAGCCAAATGGAGTTTGAGCAAAGATATTATAAACGTAGATGCGGTACAGGGCGTCGGAGTGGGGAATTATATATATAGGACATCACATTTCCTGCCCTATCGAGGTGCTGCCCTCATCGTACTACGAAGTCGAATTCTTATTTTCTCATTCTTCGTAAAATATGACGGTAAAGCAGTAGAAAGATTTTTTGAGGTTAGAAAAGTTTGACATGTATGTATCGCTGATTTTTTTCAGATCTGAAGCTTGATCCAGGTTTTCGGTACAGTCTTTTTTTTAATTATAAAAAAAATGTTCTCAAAAAATCATATTTTTAATTTTTAAAAAAGTATTATAAAAAGATATTTCGAGATAAACAAGTGTGGAAAACATTGTTCTTTGACAAATTATTTTTTAAAATTGAAATAATCAAATATTTATACCAAAGAAACAACGTTTTATATGTTTGAAGTGTTTAAACATTATTATTTAAATTTAAAATAACAACAATTAAAACAAAATATATTTCTGGATAAGATATTTTGGTTGAAAATGTATATAGTATTTTTTAAATCACAAAAGTTCTTCCGAAAAATCGAAATGTTAATTAAAAAACACGTGTTTTTGTATATGAATTTGTCGGTAAAATCTTTTTTATAATTTTAATTTTAAATTCAAACCATTTTTAACACTTTAAATATTAAACAAAAATTTATTTGACAACAATATTTTATTATCGTATTTTTAATAAATAATTAATACTGATTAAGAAACAATTTTATTTGGGGAGTTTTATTATTTGGGAATTTTCAAATTCGTTAATATTATAAACTGTTCAGGAATTTTATTAGTTTTGGAATTGTATTTTTCGGGACAGAGAGTTTTACCGAGTCGGGAATTTTATTTTGCGGGATATTTCAGCCGTCCTCATAGAATTACAGAAAATTTGCTCTAATTATAATCTCGGCGCTCGATCTTGTTAATTTTTTCCTACAGTATTAATAAAAAAAATTGTACGGAAATTTTTGATATCACAAAGTTAAAGATAATCACAATTAAAAATTTAAAAAATCGCTGTACATTCAATTTTCATTCTTGGATCTTGGCGATTTTTTTCTAATCTATTTCAGTCACTGGTAGGCTTTTTTGACATCTAGGTATGTAAAAAAGGTAAACTTCAGAAAATTTTAAAACTAATTTAAGAACTATTTATACTCTTTTAAGATACCAATACAATTTACACAACACTAATTTAAAATTTGCAAATTTTTAGGCCTTCAGTTTAAGAACTTTAATTTTAACGTTAAAGTTGCTTCATTTTCAGAATATTGCTTTATTGTTTGAATTTTCAGAATTTTCGTTATAAGTTATAGGTTAGGTCAAAAATAACATTCTGGGATTCGACATTTTTACAACGCGAAAAAGTTTTAATTTAAAATTTAAAAATGCGTAAATATACCATTTTCCATGTTCATTTGCAATCCAGCGAGTCACTTTCTTTCGATTCCTTTGAAAGTCGATCCTTTGCTTTCAGTTTTCCTTTAAAATATACCTTGAATTCAAAGCATTTCAAATTAAATGTTTGCAGCTGCATTTAGATTGAATTATACAAAGGTTTTTTGTTTTAAATATAAATTAATTAAAACATTTTATTTGTTTTTCACAATTGTAAATCATAACTTCTAAAATGGAATAATTGTAGCTCAAACATGAAAAAGTATAGACTAATTTCAAATTTAAAGAGGTTCTATCACATATATTGAACTATTAAAACCTCTGATATTTTTAAGGTTTTTAAAACTCTTTTAAAAACTTGCTTTAACAATTTTGGTTGTGATTTCTTAATAAAAAAATAAGTGCTATTTATTTTCCAGAACAGCAATTTCAAAAATATTTAAACCCTTAATAGTTGAGACATTTTAAATTTGTAGTCTTCACAGTATATTGAATAATTTCAAATTTGAAGCTATTTAAAGATGTCATCTGAATTTTTAAATTAAAATTGTTCGATAATTTTAGATTGAAACCTTTCAAATGATTTAGTTACAAATTAAAATCGTACAACTTTAAGTTTTATTTATTTTTGGATCATTTGTCACCCCTCCCCCTCCCAATTATTTTTTTTGTAATAAAATAACGCCCGATTTTTGTAAAAATTAACAAATATATATTAAAGCTTCACTCAAGGTAATTTTTGTTCAAAAAGCTTTTTCTTGAATAAATTAACTCTTATTGTTTCCGATTTCGTTCTGTTACTTAGGGATTGTGTTTTTCATATAAAAAATTGGAATGTGGTTTTTTCACGTTTATAAAATTATAATTGAAGGTCACTCGGGGTAATTTTCTGTGAAAAATATTTATTTACAAAGAATATTTGTCAAACAATAGAATGGATTTCTTCGCCCGAGATACAAACGTAAATTGTACTATAGTAAAAACAACTGGAAAAATTTAGACGAAAGCCAAATTTGGTAAAGAAAAAAAACATTTGTCGACCAATAAATACGAATTTTATTCCCCGAAAGATTTTTATAAAAATCTCTTCGAAACACTTTTATTGCAACAATTTAATTGAAGAAAAATATTTGTTATAAAAATAAAAATAGTACAATTTTTCCATACAATTCTTAAAATAAAAAATTTGTGTGTCAAAGCACAATCCAATCCGACTATTCTTTCGAAAGTTATACGATATACAGACAACCACAACATCAATAACAACGATGACGTATACGCCAGAGAGACAGACAGATACCGATGTAAAAGCTTGTTTTTCTGATTTAAGGAGCCTCAAAACGTCGAAATTTCATGAAATTTGCGGAAGTCATTTTTCACATAAAACTCTTCTCATTATGGATGAGAATTTGTTAAAATAATCATGGGGTCTTGAAAAAGTAGCGTTTTTCGCCTCTTGACTTTTTTCCATATCAAGCTTTTTTTGCTTCAAATGTCCATTTCCTTTTGATTTTTTGGATTTTTAAAATCCTTTAACTTTGGTAAGTTTGATTTTATCAAAAAAAGTTGTCAGGATAAATTTTTCATATTTTTTTGTACCATAAATGGCTGTGGATAGAATTTTCAAATTTTTAAAAAAATTGTTCTAAAAAATTTTTAAAAAGCATCAACTTTTTGAATTTTTATCAAAAATCACTGTTTAACGAACTCGATCTTTCTTTTTGGTCTTTCGAACAGTGTGTCAAAGCCCAATCCAATCGGACCAGTCATTCGAAAGTTATCCGGTATACAGACAACTACAACAACGACGACACCGGACAGACAAACAGGCCCCGACGTAAAAACTTGTTTTTCTGACTCAAGGGGCCTCAAAATGTCGACATTTGATAAAATCCGAAAAAGTTATTTTTCATTAAAAACTAATACCTTCTCATTTTGGATAAGAATATAAACATTTTTAATAAGATTTGTAGAAAATCTTTCAAAGAATAAACTGATTGCCCGGTAAGGGATCGTCCATAAATTACGTAACGCGTTTTTCTTTTGTTTGAATAAAGACGAGCATGAAATTGATGTGAAGTTGAGAAAGACACAACGATATGAACAAAAGAAAAAAGTGTTACGTAATATATGGACGATTATAATTGTTTTATTTGTTTTTATTTGTATTTCGAAGGTAAAAGTATTTTATTTTTATTCTTAAAGAACAGTTAAATAAGCATTAATTTAGAAAAAA
>NC_046660.1:144093060-144097849 GCF_010883055.1 Belonocnema kinseyi
AAAAATGGGTGAATTTATTTGACTAAGAGAACGATTTGATGAACATGTCCGTTGAAATTTCACAAATGTGATTTTTTGGGGCTTCAAATTAATTAAAACTTTTAACTTAATACTTCGAAATTTAAAATTCATTAATTTTCATGATATGCATGTCAAATTTCATGAATTAGGAAGATTTATAATTGAGAATTCTTTACTTTTAATCCTCAAATCATGACAATTTATATGAATTTTCATTTTATTTTGTTATTAAATTTAATTAAAATTTTGTTAGATTTAAATTAATTTATTTATTTGTTATTTATTTTATTTACACATCATTTAAAATTCAAGAGTTTCTGATTGCAAATATTCTAAATTAAAGAGTTTTAAATTGCAGATCGTTAAAATTAAAGAATTTTCCATTGCAAGTCTTCAAAATTGAACTTTTCAAAAAAAATTTCATATTATACCTTTAAAATATAAATCTTGAAAACTAAATAATTTGAAATTCCAAATCTTCAACATTTCAAATCACGGCAGTACTCAAAGTACAGATATTTTTTACAGTCCCATCAAAAAAGTTATTACATTTGTGTAAAATTTTACGTCTGGACACGAAATACAGGTTTTTATGTCAGAAACTAAAGATCAAGTTGATTGGCTACTTTGGGTGAAAATTCAAAAAGTTAGAGAATTTTCAAAATTTCTGAGACAATTTTTTTCATGATTTAAAAATTCCATGTACGGGTATTCGTAATAATTGGAAATCCGAACAATTTACCTCATCGACTTCTTTTGATAAAACGAATATTACCAGAATTATAGCGTTTTCAACAAATTAAAAAAATACCAAAATGAAAATTGTAAACTAACCAGCGCGAGACTTGAAAAAAAACTCGAGAGAAGAAAAACGTTGCTTTTTGAGAGCCCTACAAGATTATCATAACAACTTTTCAGATTGTTTCGAATAATCGAAAATTCAAATTTTGAAAGAACCAAAAATAATGAAAAATCATAAATTTAATTTAATGATCAAACTGTGCAAGATGCGGAGAAAAGAAGAGAAATAAAAAATTGTGCACCTTAAAAAGATCCAAGAGTTTTTTATCAATTACTTTTTGATACGAAGGGTAGTTTTTGTTTTTTCCGTAAAAAAAACAACATTAAAAATATAAGATATAAGTGTTTGGACAAACGACATAAGCAATGAAAAAAATAAATAGATAAAAGTTGTTTACCTTAAAAAGAGCTAATGAATGTGTTATTAATCTAAAATGCTATTAACAATTTTCTGTGTTATTAATGTTACTAATGTCGCAACATTTCGGAAATCTGAACATTTTCTTCGAAACATTCGATAAGCACACATAAGGAGAATACATAATAAGGAGTAAATGAAAACAAATTCACGAATTGGATAATGTTTGGATGAAACCAGACACAATCAAGGATGTTCAGAAATCATTGATTAAAATTCACCTATAAAGCACCAAGGTTCAAAATGTCATTCTTTGACTATCGCAATTTTTTTACAATTATAAAATGTCATATAAATAAAAAGTTAAACTTTACGTACCAAAAAAATATGTAAGGAAAGAAGATAAACAAAGCAACCTCGCAATCCCTTTAATGCATGTTTGTTTTCTTTATTTGGCCCTTTGTTATTTCTCAATTTTTTAATTCATAAAAAATATATTTGTCAATATTTTGGTGTTAATTTAACAAAGATTGTCCAAATGACAAAATTTACTTTAGATTGTGTTAAAATATAAATGCAATAACAAAATTATTATGAACTGAAAAAAATTAAATTTCAAATTGGATAAGCACGAAATTATAATTTCTCTTTAAGATTCAAAGCTAAACTTCAAATGCAAACGCATTTTCTGGTAAAGTTTAGATTTTCAATTTTCACAACACTCATCCTTGGGAAGGTAAATAAAAAAAAAAAATACGTTTCCGGTTGAAAGCAAGGTCCAGTAGTACAGCTTAAACTATTTAGAAATTATCTTTTTTAGGCAAAAATTATAAGCCCTTTTCATAAATTATTTTATAAATAGCTGTTTCCTTTATCACGAAATCACAAACAAAAAATCAGGTTTTATAAGTGTGTTTCTTTTCACTTCTTTCTACTCCAAAATAGTTATTAGATGGAAGAAAATTGTTTCTTATACGCAAAAAGTATTTAAAAAACAGTTTTGAAACAACTTGAAAAAAAGTTCAGAGGTTTAAATTGTTCAATATATAATAAAAACGCTATAAGTAGAAAATTTTATTCTACTTTTTTATGTTTGACCTAAAACTATTTAATTTTAAAGGCTATAAATTACTAATGTGAAAAATAAGTAAAATATTCTTATAAATTTTTATTTGAAACAGGTTGGAGCTAGAACGGGAATTGACGGGGATTTTGTGAGGCTGGGAAAAATAGGCAAATGGCAGTGAATTAATTTTTTGACCTGGAAATTTATGAATTTTTAGAAAAGAAATTGGTCAAGTTTGTTTTGAACAGTTTTTTTTTTTAATTCCTTAAATTGCTTTTTTCCTATTATATCATTCAGTTTACAGTACGTAATTCAAAAATCTTTCAATATCGAACTTTAGAATGCAGTTTTGAAGACCTGGAAAATTAAAAATTAGAAGCGTTTCAAATTTATAATTTTAGATAGAAATCGTTTTTAGTTTATCAACCGCGAATATAAAGTATGATTCTTTTTTTAATTGAAGTGGACATCAAGGATTGAATAGTGAATCATAATTGATTTCACAACACTATTCGGAATTTTTTTAAAATTGAAGAATATTCCAATTTTAACGTTAAAAATTAAACTGTTTCAATTTGAAAGTCTTAGAAGTTAAACAAATGGAAACTCGCGATTAAAACTTTATAACCCATTTTCAATTAAAAATAAATTAAAAATAAATAAGCTGTATCAATTATAATAATTTAAAGTTTATCTGAAAATATGCTTTATGGAACATAATATTTTTTACGAATGTGTCAGTGAAATTCTGTTCGTATAATATTGTTTGCCAATGCGAAACGTAATCTGGCTTGGAACTGTCGTCTTATCATCTAAAACCCGAAAGAACAATTTCCCTATCACTTGGAATTATAATTATATTTTTATAAAAACGTTATTCTGGACAGTTTACAATATTATCGAATTTGAAAATTCCCGAATAATAAAATTCCAGGCCGAGTGCTGTCTAATGATCAAAAATACAAATTAGAAAATTCCCGAATTGCAGAAATTGAGAAAACAGTTTTGTGATCAATATTATTTATTTATTAAAAATACAATAATCAAATATTTCTATTATAGAAATTTTGTTTGATGTTTAATCTTTTTAAATTATTGTTTTAATTAAAAATAACAATAATTGTATAAATATGTGATACAAACATAAATTTAAAACACGTGAGCTTAAAATGAAACAAAATTTGCAGGATTCAATGCAGGCTGATTTAACGCGACTTTTATTTTTATTTTTTTAAAAAATAATTTCATTTTTGCGAGCGTTTTCTGTAATGTACAAAAATACAATGCACATTTTCAAATAACTTTTTATCAAAAAATACATTCGTTCAATTATTGTTATTTTATATTCCAACAATAATTTTTAGAAACTTTAAACTTTAAAAAAGTTTTTTCTTTACTAAAAATATTTTATTATTCTATTAAAAAAATTTTTTTAAACAAACTTTTTTTTAATTGTTCAAATTAGAGAGATGTCTAGCCCGGATATTGTATAATTCGGAAATTTTCTGTCGGCAATTCTCAAATTCGGTAAGATTGTAAATTGTCGAGAATTTTCCAATTCGGGACTTTTATATTTCGACAATGTTATAATTTCGGAATTTTTACAGTGATGTCGGAATTTTATTTTTCGGAAAAAGCGACTCAAATATCCCGAAAAATAAAATTCCCGACACTGTAAAATTCGTAAATTGAAAAATAACCAAATAATAAAATTCCCGAAATTATGAAAGTCCCGAAATATAAAAGTCGAATTGGAAAATTCAGGAAAATAAAATAAATAAAATTTCAGGCAATAAGATATTACCGAATTTTAAAAATCACCAGAGAAAATGGCTGAATTATAAAATGACCGAACTAGAAAATTCCTGAATTTAAACAATTAAAAAAATTGTTTATCAAATATTATTTATTTATTGAAAATACAATAATCGAATATATATTTCTGGATGAAAAAATTTTGTTTGAAAATGTGCATAGTATTTGAAAAAAATATAAAAAAGTTGTGAAAAATCGAATTTTTTATTAATAAAAAAAAGTAATAAAAATAAATTTTGATATAAATCGTTGTTGAATTGAATCCTACAAAGTTTGTGCAAAAATATTATTATGTAGGTACGAAGAAAATTTAGGCAGATCATTTTTTTCTTTCAAAGCGCACGTGTTTTTTAATGTATTTTTTAATACAATTTTTATAAAATTATTATTCAGGTGCCGGAGATTTTATTTTTTGGGAATTTTCAGTCATCCCTTTCGGAATTTTTTCCAGTGGTCCCATATTTTTATATTTCCTCTTAAAATTATATCTTTTTTCAAAATAAAAAGTCAACATTTCAAAACATTTCAAAATCATCAAAAGTATCTATTCTCTTTTAAATTATTTTAAATCTTCTAAAACTATTTAAAAAATTTTTCGGAACTTTTAAATATCTTTAGACTGTTTACCATTTTTCCTAACATTTTTGTAAAATCCTGCACACAAAATTGTTTTAAGAGCTTCCAGATTTTTTCTAATATTGTAAATCTTTTGAAATGTTTTGAAATAT
>NC_046660.1:144097949-144116830 GCF_010883055.1 Belonocnema kinseyi
TTGAAAGTGTTCTGATTCAAAGTAGAGAAATCCTAACACCAAATATAGGTTTGACTCAGAGAGCAGTTATACATTTATGAACTTATTATTACTCTGCTATTCACTCATTGTCAGTGATCGGACCGTATTAATTAAGAAATTTTAAAACACATGCGGGAAATTCATTAGTCGAATAGACTAAAATATCTGTAGAAATTGAAAACTGTACAAATATAAAAATAAACACTTAATAATATTAAAGAAAAATGTATAGATATTGCATTAAAAGTTTTATCTGTTAGAATAAAAATATAATATGGTGAAGTAAATAAAATGTTACTTATAAAAGAATATCAAAATATGAGAAATAACAAAGATATATTTGGAAATAATCAAATAACTTTAGAAATATTACAAAATATATGAAACAGAAATATAAATTTAATTTTCTCTCTGGTATCTATTAAAATAACCATGTCTTACAAAGCGTGGATATTACGTAGAGGGGAAGTGATTTTTTTCGCCGGACGCGCCGTCTATATTTATGGCGGGTAACTAAGCTCGCACCGCATCTACGTTTATAATATCTTTGGTTTGAGGCAAATTGAATGAGGGTTTTGACATTTAGCGCCCTCCATTGTCATTCAGAGAAGTAAGTGAAACGAGCGCGAAATTCGAAATGTGTAGTTTATGAGAAAAAAAAGAAGGAGCATATATAATTAGAATATTCATACATAGTGCCGTTTGATTTAATTTTCAATGTAAAATTAATAACATTAAAAATGGCAACTAATGAAGACATTATGAAACTCCTTCAAAGTATTCAGGGGGATGTTAAGGATTCAAAGAACAAATTAAACTCAGTGTGTGAAGATTATAAGGAATTGAGAAAAGTGACTGATAAGATTTCGAATGACCTGTTTGTGTACAAAAATAAGTGCCGGGGACTTGAAGAAAAAAATATTTTTTTAGAGAAGAAAGTGCAAAATTTTGAAAGGAAAATCGATTTCCTCTTAAATAAAGAAAGAGCCAAAAGTATTGTGTTATATAATGTGAAGGACACTGCCTCGGAAAATGCTACTCTCTAGGATCAAACAGATATTCGCCAATGCCAATGTGAACATTCCTGAGATAAATATTATGAAAGCCATAAGATTAGGAGTTCAAGAAGGTTCAAGGCCAATACTGGTTTCCTTTGCGAATGCGGAATGCAAAAATGCCATTTTCCAAAATGCGAAAAACCTAAGAGATATGAGTATAACGTTCTCGAACGATCTCACAAAAACACAGAGAATTGAGAGTCAAAAGCAAAACAATACCCTTCTGCAATTTAAAAAACAACTGGAACAACGAGGAAAAGCAGCAATTATTAAAGGGAACAAAATAATAATACATGATAACCCTTATGATATCGAAGAAGTCAAAAGCTACCTCAATCCCGGTAACCTATAGGAATGCGAAAATGATAGTATTTACAATGCAGGCAGTGATGAGTCTACAAACTCCAGAAATTCTACAACTAGCCGAAAAAGATGTAGGCCGCAAGGTTCTAAAAATTTATTGGAAAAAAAGGTTAAAACTCCAAGAACTCAACAGTTTGGAGCTCCAATTAGACAATTTCTACAAATTTCAAAGCCAACATCAATGGAAAAAGACAACCAAGAAATAAAATCATAGCTTATCACAAAACCAAAAAATCCTTGCATCTTTTTTTGGAATGCTAGAGGCTTCGTAAATTTTCCAGATCTCCTAAGTGAAGTGGGAAATAGTGATATTATTTATGTCTGTGAAACTTGGCTTATGACAAGACCATTCATCAATACACAAAAAGGATCCGGGAAATTCAATGTCATATACAGTCCAGCGACAGGAACAGCTACGAGGGGAAGAGCGAAAGGAGGCCTGCTTATCGCCTTTGACATTTGTAAATATAAAGCGGAAACGCTCCATTTATGCAAAGAATGTATCTTTCTTAAACTGGTAGGTGACAATTTCGAATTTATTGTCGGTGTAGTCTACGCAAACCCCAACACTGATATAAAGCTTTTTTTAACTCAACTTAATGAAATAACAGATTCAATTCTCTTAAAGTATCCTAACCTGGCTCTTTTTATAGGGGGAGATTTTAATCGTAGAGTTGTGAATTTAAATCAATTGTGTGAGGAAATATTACCTGGAAATGTAAGCATTTGTTGCACGAGGGGGACTTTGGATACTGAATTGAACAATCGAGGACAAAAGTTGGTGGAATTTATGGAGACCATTGGCTGTATTTTATTAATGGTAGAACCTCTAATGATAATCCTGCGCAATTTACTTTTGTTAACAACATAGGGAAGTCTATCATTGATTTAGTCTGGGTAAATATAAAGGGAGCCATAAGTATTAGAGACTTGAAAGTACTGCATATTGCCACTTTTTCAGACCATTTTCCGATTGCAGTTACATTAGACACTATTCCGAGAGACATTATTGAAGAACCTAAATTAAAATGGAAAGAAAAATTTACAGGAAAATACATAGAAATTTTGAATGCTGCTTTCTGCGTTCCACCGTCCGATCTTCTAGAACATCTAGAGAGCTTAACAAAGATAATTTATGATTCTGCATCAAAAGCAGTAATGATTTCGAATATTAATAAAAAAGTAGGTATGTCAAAACTCTGGTTTGATGCGGAAATGCTCAAAGATTGTAAAAGGGGATTGTTCGGGCCTGATTTAGTAATTCTCTATAATAATAAAAAAAAGGAGTACAAAAATCTCTCTCAAAGAAAAATGGAAGCTTACGATCTTTCAATCGTAGATAATCTTGCAATGGCTAAAGATTCAAAGACTTTCTGGAAAATAATAAATTGTTATAAATATAAGCCCATTAGTAAAGACTTGATTGAACCAGAAAGATGGTTTGAATATTTTCAAACAATATATCCCAAACGCAAAGATATAACTTTGACTATGATAAATAATCATGATTGTAACCCTAGCTTAGACTCAATGATTACAGTTGATGAAATTTTAATTAGCCTTCAAAAATGAAAAACGGCAAATCAGCAGGACCGGACGGGATCACTTACGAATTTCTTAAAAATTTACCGAGCAACTGGGTGAAAAATTTAAGCTCCCTTTTTAACAAAATCTTAAAAAAAGAGAAGATTCCAGATTCCTGGGCACAAATACATGTGAAAATGATACACAAGAAGGGTGACAGGTCAGATCCGAACAACTACCGACCTATAGCGCTGATCAACTGTATTACTAAAGTTTTCACACAGATTTTGACGCAAAGAATGACAAATTGGGCCGAAAATATGAAGTTGTTACCAGAATACCAATCAGGATTCAGAAAGAATCGTAGCTGCCTAGACAATGTTTTCTCCCTTAACACTTTAATTCAAAATCGACTCTGTTTGGATAGGGGTAAGCTTTTCGTTATATTTTTAGATTTTCGAAGTGCATTTCCTTCGATAAAACATGACCTTTTATGGAGAAAAATGTATGCGATGGGTACAGGCTCTAAATTCATTAAAATTCTGATCGATTTATATAATAAAGCCAATATCTCTGTTAGGGGTAGCGCGGGCACTTCGAGGGCTACTGATGTAACAAGGGGAGTTCTGCAGGGTGAGGTTATGAGACCGATTTTATTTTCCTTATTCTTTGGAGACTTCGAGGAATTTATGAAAGCGGAAGGAATTAGAGGTGTCTCCATAAATCATGTAATAGAAATTCTTCTTCTGGCATATGCCGATGATTTTGCCATAATTGCAGCATCACAAGTTCAAATGAGAAAAATTCTGAAGTGCTTACTCAAATACTGTAATCTTAACGGTCTTCAGGAAAATGAAAGTAAGACAAAAATTGTTATATTTCAGAAGGGAGCACACCATAA
Source organism: Belonocnema kinseyi (assembly GCF_010883055.1). NCBI lineage: Eukaryota > Metazoa > Arthropoda > Insecta > Hymenoptera > Cynipidae > Belonocnema > Belonocnema kinseyi. The sequence goes on from NC_046660.1 coordinate 144,101,817, forward strand.
TAAGAAGAAACATAAGCATCTTATGTATGGAAATATTGAAATTGAATTGGTTAAAAATTATACTTATTTAGGAACCTCCTTTTCGCAATCTGCAATTTTTCAAACGCGGCTCAAATAGCTATCAGTAAGGCTAATATCTCTCAAGCGGCGACGATCGCACTTCTAAATAAAATAAAGTTGAATTCATGGAAGCCAATCGAAAGACTCTTTAATAGTCTGATCGCTAGTACGCTAATGTATGGTGCGGAAGTATGGAGTCTTAGGTATTGTGAAGAAATAGAAAAAATACAAACCACGTTTTTCAAAAAGATTTTGCATGTTTCTTTGAATACACCGGCATATGCTGTAAGAATTAAGATTGGCGTGCGCAAATTGGCGGCTTCTGTATTTAAAAGAATTCTAAATTATATTGAGAGAGTGCTTTGTATGGCGGACGATAGATATCCAAAAATATGCTTTTTGCCATTAAAGCGATTAGCTAAAAATAAATCCACTTTAACAAAATATAACTGGTACTCACAAGTAACAAATATTTTTGAAATAATAGGGGAGAAAGATAACTGGAATTTTTTGTCTTTGTCCTACATTCAGAGTAACAAAGTTCGCTTAGTTACTGCTTACGAATCGTTCATGTATAGCGAAGTTTTGAGAAAGCTACTTGGTTCTCAATCTCTGCAGATTCTGCCATCTCTACCTTTACATGAAGATATTTAAAAATATCTCTCATCAAGAATCCCAATTAGCTATCTTAGAATTATGGCCCAAATCAGATTCTTAAATAATTATCAAACAAAAATTTCAATCAAAGGAAAAACGTATAGAATAGATGGTGCAGAAAGGTGCAGTGGTTGTGAATTGCAAGCTCTGGAGAATGGATATCATATATTGGTTGAATGTCCCGACTACAACGAAATACGCAAACTATATATTTGTAAAAGCGAAGATTTGGCTAAAATAAGAAATGAATGGACGAGGCTCCTTGGCACAACCCAAACAGATATTGCGAAAAAGAATTTCCTATTTATAGAAAAGGTACTTGAACGAAGAGATTATAGATAAAAATTTTGTATTAACTTTGTGTAACTCCTTTGTATGGACCTATAGGTTCTAAGACAAATAAACTACTACTACTATATAACAATAAATAAAATTTATGAAAAAATGCCTGAATGAAAGGAATCAAATGAATGGAAATAATTATGGTGGGACTATTATTTCGTTGAAAATGTAACAATTTCAAACAAATAATTCTTTATGGTTGAAAATTTGTCTCAGGCGGTAGAATTTTAACCTTCTTGATGACTAATTCTTCTTTTCTATTTAAAATTCATTTCTTCGGTTAATAATTTACATATGAGTTTGACAATTCCTTTACAAAATTCCAAATTTTTGTTGAAATTTCATCTACTTTGTGAAACATCTGGTTTCTTTTTGGTGGAAAATCAATCTCTTTGGTTGAAAATTAATGTAGTTAAGGTCATGTGATACTTACAGTTTCCCCGACATTTTTCCACAAAAATGAAAATGTTTAAAAACTTAATTCGGAGATGCTATAAAATATCATGACGGACGTCCCCAGACTCTTTTTTGAGGGATAATAACAAAAAAATTATTGTGCTAAATACAAATTTTATGCATATGTATTATTTTGAGGTTACGTCGTTTTTCATTTCTGCCTTTCCGATAATATGAAAATTGTTTATGAAATAAACTGTTTTGATTGCCTGCAAAAAAGGTTAGTTCCGGGAGATTAGTTACTATGTTTATTTGTAAGTCCAAAGTTTTTGGCCAAAAATATTGTGTAGTTTGAAAGTAACGCTTAGGTGAATTCTAACACACATAACCTCGAAATATACACGCACGTTGTTAGCAATATCAAAAATTTTTTGATAAAAAAACACAAAAAAGGTGTGCGGGGACGTTCGTTAGCATGTTCGCTATCATTTCCCAGATTTTGAAGGCAAAATATTTCTTATCCTAGGAAAAAAGCCGGGGGAATCTAACGCTGAAGAAATCGATACTATTCCCTAATCTCTATGCAAATTAATCACATTTTGTTACATTAAAACTTTTTTTAATCAACCCACAAAAAATGTGTGGGGACGTCCGTTAGCATGTTCGCTATCATTTCCCAAATTTTTAAGACAAATTATTTATTATTCTAGAAAAAAAGCCGGGGGAACCTAAAACTGGTAAAATCGACAATTTTCTAAGCATCACATGCCCTTAATGAAAATTGAACAACTTTAAATAAATATTTATATGTTCTACATAGAGTTTTTTTTCGATGGACATTTATTGTAGGTTAGGTTTATAATTTATGGAGAATTTCTTTATAAATTCAAATATTTGGTTGACATTTCATGTATTTTGTGCAAAAACCTTTGTTTCTCGATGCGAAAGATTAATCTCTTCGGCGGAAAATAAGTTTTTGTAAGAAAATTCATATTCTTAAACGAAAATCTAACTATTCCAATTTTTATTGAAAAAATTTTACATTGAAAACAAAATTACAGTAGTAATTTTTTAATTTAATTAAATTTCAAATTGAATTTAAATTTTTTACGTAATTTGTCACGTATAAATATTTTGACAATAACTTCTTCTTGGTTAAAAATTTATTTTACTTCTATTTTCGTTATTCTAAGGTTTTAAGAAGTATTCCTTGATTTAAAATTGTTACGATATAGAAGTGATTTGCAAAAGATGTGGGTGAAATAGAATAAGAATCATTTCACATTAATATTTTGGTACATTTATTACTCTTCTGACACACAATGTATGAAATAAAATAAACATGGATTATAAATACATAATAAAATGAAATAAAATTCATACGAATATTGAAGTAATTTTATTAGTTCGGTTACAATTTGGAAAAAGCATACGGTTATATTTGAACCCTTGGCGTAATACAAAAGTGTATATAAAATTTCTGACCATTATATTTCCAGTTCATCATTATGACGGATTGGAATAAAATGCAATTTGCTGGTTCAAAATTGAGCAATTTTATTAAGAACTTATCCTTTTCGTTTAAAACCTACAGGCAACAAAGGTGAAATTTTTACTAAAAAGAGATGAATTTTGAAAGGTAAAATAAAAATTAGAATACAAATTATTTAAATTTCAATAAAAAAAAAACATTTCAGTTGAACTTTCAGCAGGGAAATATAAATTTTAAACCATTCGTCAATTTTTTATAAAAGCCTGCAAGTTTTAAACGAAAAGAATAAGTTCTTAATAAAGTTGTTCACTTTTGAACCAGTAAACTTCCTTTTAAGCTAATCCATTATAATGATGGACTTGAAATATAATGCTCAGATATTGTATATACATTGAAAAAAAGGATTACTTGTACCAAGTGAATTTTACTTGACTGAAGTAAGTGAAAGTCTTGTCTATTTTCAAATAAACATTTATTAGAGGAACATAAATACGACGTGTTACTCGAAGGGAAATATTTCCTTGAACCAAATCAATTTTAATTTAAAACAAAAAATATATATTTTACACGAAATGAGTCACTCATTGTTTCAAATGAATGTGCCATGAATTGAAATGAATATTTCTTTGAGATGGGGAAATATGAATTGAAGGAAAGAAATATATTTTAAGATCAAGCAAATATTTTATAGGCTGAAAAAACTATTTCCCACCGCTAATTTCTGAATATTTGAAGCACAAAAATATATCTCTGCGAGTGCAATAAAGTAGTTACCCTACCGAAAAGAATCTTTGAGTATATACTAAAAATTCTTTAGGTCAAATAATCTCAAAGAAATTCTCCGCAGGCACTCAGGTAGATATTTGTAAAGGTCCAGGAAGCTCGTTTAAATGGTCTGAAGGCTTTAAAATATCCTTTCCGAAATTGAAATAAGAATACGATCATAAATAACAAGCAGAGAGGCTATCTGAATAGAGTAGCCGACACTCAAGGGTCCTTTGTTAAGCTTTCGGATTAAAATTTAGAAGTAGATTTTTTTTAATTTCATAGTTAACAGCCTAAAACATAATAATTCGGAATCTATGGGTTTCGATGACTTCAGATATCTAACTTTTTTTTTTTAATGCTTAACATTGGAATTAATAGAACTTTCTCATTAATGGAATGAGATACGCCAAAAAAGACAACATTTTTTATTTCAACTAGCAAATTGTATATCAGTAAATAAGTTATAATTATAAATAAGCATAATGAGAAAATTCATCAATTAAAAAAAAGTGTTAATTTGAAGAGAAATTTAAAAAGGGAGAGCGGATTAGCCACGACCAACTACTGTAAATAACTCTGCCCGCCCGGTATGTGACGAATACAAAAGGAACATTATATTACCGTCGCACCACTCTTAAAACGACCACTAAAAGGATCTTGAAAAGGACCCAAATCTCTCAAACTATCTCCGAGACTATTTTGTTTCAAATCGACTTTTTTTATAGACTCAAATGGGCCAAGCTATTTCGCTAAAGAAAACTCAGAGATTTCTTTCGGTAGGGTAGTACTTCAATTGTAGTACATATTTTCCTGAACAAGCTACTGGATTCTTTCAGCCTAAATTACAATTAGCATTGTTATTTATGTACATACTTATTCAAACAAATCACATAATCTAAAATCTTTATGAATCTAAAACAGAAAAATTCGATGAAAAATTCACCCCTAGCCGGAATTGAACTTGGGTACATCGAGTGTGAAGTCCACAGCGTTAACCACGGCACTACCGCAATATGGAAATTCTAAGGCGGAAAACCATATTTAAACCTCACCATAAATACCAAAGAAATAATTTCTCAAATAAAAAACATGGATATTTAATTTAACAATATATTTCCTAAATCTAAAGAAGTCTTCAATAGAAACAAATGACACCATATTATAAAAATTTTTATTTGAAAAAAATGATTACTTCGTTGGAAGAAATGCTTATTTGTTATGAATAATTTAATTCTAGTAATCAAATGAAATATTGTCTTTCACTGAAGAAATAAGAATTTATGCAAACACGCCCGTGTAGGAATCCAATCAGGGATCCGGCTGGGTCCCAGCCGGATAGCCCCGCTTTAAGCCGAGCGCAGGTCGGGGAATCCGGCCGGGATCCGGCTAAAAACGTCACGGTAAACTGGTCGGATCCCGGCTTCAATACCGTCCGGGGTCCGTTCGAGTAATTCGGCCAAAAAGCGGTTAAGAAATGTTGCTTCAGGCGAGAAGGCTAAAGATTATGGTGAACTCTAAAAGTTCAAATCAAGTGAACTAATTCTGGCAAGAAAATTGGAGTAGAATTGTATTCCCTGGTGGTAGAATCCCATAGCAATTTGAAAGCCACGTGGTTATTTAAGGTTAGGAAGGAAGAAAGAAAAAACTGTATACACAAGACTATATTTTAATTTAAAATAATAATTATTTTCGCAGTAAGTAGGGGCTTCAAACTAATCACTGAAATAAGGTTGATTTGAACCACGAGTCTCGATTTTATTTGCGAACTTCGAAGAGACGACGCGACGTGAGTGCAAGAAACATCCTCTTTCCAGATGCGAAACTGAAAATGACTGAGTGTCTATGCAGACGACAGACACGTCAGGTGCTATATATGGCGGTAAATTTGAAATGTACAGACTAAACATTTTCTGAATATAGAGATGTTTATAAAAATTGTATCATTTTTGTTGTTGCACATAGCAGAATCGATAACAGCTTAATTTAAAATGTTAAATTATTCGAAAAAAATTTATGTTTTTTTTAAGAATTTAAAAAAGCTCATCTTTGATTCACTGATCTAATAAATCTTTAAATTATAATTTTTAAATAATAATTCATCTAGCATCCATAATAACGTCTTTGATAATATCACGGCTCTTAAAAAATGTGTAATTTCTACAAAAACATTAATCTGATCAGTGCCCAGCCGGCTCCTGACCATGGGATATAACCAGGGTTGGCCCAGCCAGTAATCGGCCGGTCCCGGACCTCGTGATTCGAGAAAAATGCAGCCCGACCGGGCCCCCGCCCGGTTCCTATCCATGACACCCAGCCAGGAGTAGCCCGGCCAGGATCCGACCTGAAACCTTATTGTATTAGGGCGAACCGGAGGAATTTCTACACGGGCGATACCTTTTTCACATAAATAAATGCTTCATTGCTATAAATACATGAACCCTTTGAGACAAAAAAAATATTGTAATTCAATTAATATTATTTTGAATTAAATCATTATTTCCTGGATTTAAATAAACCTAAATTCTGGATTCGCAAGTATGGAAAAGTTATTGATTTAAATGAGTCCCGAATCAGTTCAAAGAATCGAACTTTTTAAATCAAATATATATTTCTCTGAACGACTAATCAGATTTCAACGAATCTAGACCTTTTGAATTAAGGAAATCATTTTCTTGAATTTAAAAAATATGTATTTCTTTCAAGAAAGTATAGCCAAAGAATTCATTCTTTTAGATCAACAAAAGATACATGCCTGGTTTAAATAGAAATTTCTTCGGTTAAAGAATATTTTCTTGATGCTAAGAAATAGGATTCAAGTAAATGCATTTACTTGGTTTTAAGAATCACTTTTTTCAGTGTACATTTTTGTATTAGGCCACAGGTTCAATATATCCATATGCTTTCTGCAAATTATAGTAGAACTAATAAAATCACTTCAATGTTCGTATGAATTTTATTTCATTTTATTATGTATGTATAATGCATGTTTATTTTATTTCATACATTTGATGTCCGAAGAGTAATAAATGTACCAAAATATTAATGTGAATTGATTCTTATTATATTTCACCCACATCTTCTGCAAAACCCCTCTATATCGTAACAATTTTTAATCAATGAATACTTCTCAAAACCTTAAAATAGTGAATATTGGAGTCAAATAAATTTTTAACTAAGAAGAAGTTATTATCGAAATATTTCGTCGTGACAAATTACGTGAACAAATTTTTAATTAAATTTAAAATTAAATTAAAAAATTACTATAAAAAAATTATTTTCAAAAAAAATTGGAGTAGTTACATTTTCAGTTCTAAAAATGAATTTTCGGTCAATAAAATTAATTTTTATATAAAAACTTATTTTCCGCCAAAGAGACTAATTTTTTGCATCAAGAAACAAAGATTTTTCGAAAAATACATGTAACGCCAACCAAATATTTGAGTTTGAAAAGAAATTCTCCATCTGTTATAAACCTAACGTACAACAACTGTTCATTGAAAAAAATACAATTTTATGTAGAACATATAAATATTTTGAATAAAAATTTTGAATTTTTTGTAGTTATTATCAAACTCATATTTAAATTATTAACCGAAGAAATGAATTTGAGCTAAAAAAGAAGAATTAGTCATCAAGAAGGTTCATAATCTACCGCCTAAGATAAATTTTCAACCAAAAGATTCTTTTTTTAAATTGTAACATTTTCAACGAAATAATAATCCCACCATAATTCCTTCCATTTATTTCATTCCTTTCATCCAGGCATTTTTTCATAAATTTCATTCATTCTTATATACTATACGTATATACTGTACAGCTGGTAAAAGAATATACTTATTTTTTATGTTATTTATATTCTTCTAATGATCAAATCATTTTTTAAATACTCTACACTATTCTTCATTCAACTTTCACTACATACGCATTTATCACATTTATCACAGTAAAGAACTGTGAATTTACATACATTTTATAGAATAGGGCCGAAACTTTTGAATTCGCGGGAACTGTCATGGCGGCCACGCATGTGCACTATCTATTTCCGAATTGAAATGAAAAGTTCTATGTGGAATGACAGATTTGAATGGTAGATGCTGCAGAGTGCAGACTACATGAAACTTCAACGTTCTGAACTTTTCGAGACCTTCTGCGCGATGCTGTGTGAAAATCACAGCGATTGAAATGGCGCCTGTGATTGGTCTAGAACCTTTTGCACAAGGTGTTGTGCGCTGTGCAATTGTGTGTGGGCCCCGCTTAAATAATATTGTATAGCGCCACGACCCACGGTGACCGCTCGAAAGGCGCGTTGACAGGCTTGTAACCTATTAACTACATATTTGGCAACGGATATTCGCAATAAAAAGTGCCACTTTGTCAGTCGCACACGATTCGGATAGCATTGACGAAAAAATTATTATCGTTAAAAAGTCATCTAAGAAACTTTTATGCTCCGCATTAAGAAAGCACAAGAGAAAAACTTTCGTGAACAGCTCCTCGATAAGAGGCACATAATTTTCTACAGAAATGTAGAGGATCTGTCAATGTCGTGTGAGCTAACTTTTGCTTTCTAGAGTAATTATTAGTCTATAAAATTAAAGCACTTATTTCTGAAAAACACTTAAATTGAGAAATAGTTATTTTGCAGTTTATTTATCTTTATATATTCTTGTAAACATGTAACTAATACTTTAGAAATATTTGTACTAACAAAAATAATGAATTTTGGAATTAAATTATCTTTAAACTTGCTAAATGTTTACATTTTTTTGATTTTCATACTTTCCCCATTGGATTTCATGTTGAAGTAGGGCCAAGGTGCGAGAAGCAAAAATGGCCGTGACAATAAGGGCCACACAAACCGTTCTAACAGTGTTGAGTCAGTGCACGAGAGTTTTTTTTTATCGGTAAACACAATTTTGGTTAGCAAATGTTGTGTAGTGAAGTGTTCCAAACGTGTCGATAGAAATGTTGGGACGAGTTTTTACCGTCTTCCGGCTGTAGTTACAGTGAATAATAGAAAATACCAGAAGCCGATTGAAGGATCCACTGGCCTGACCGTGGATAAAGCTTGTGCTCTTTCTGTGGAAAGACGAAACGCCTAGTTAAGGGCTTTAAAACGAGGAGATTTAACTGAGAAACAGAAAAAAATATTCAGATTTTGTTCAAACCACTTTATCAGCGGTACGTGATAAACGAATTATAGTTAAGGATGAATTAAAATGAAACATAACCTTCAATTTCAAAAATCCTTCAAATAGGTAATAAAATGCAGCAAAATAGTGACATTGTTGAGTATAACAAATTTTAAGAAAATAATCTAAGGTCTTTGATGATTAAAATAATGAAATCTGTAATCGTTTATTTAACATTAGTTATATATTTTATTTGGGTTTAGTTCTTCAGGCTAAAGTTGTATAATTTTCATTCAATATTTTTGTTTTTATTTTTGATGGCATCAGTTTCCACAAATAAAGAAAAATTTTAACATATTTTGGAAATAAAGCTTATATATTCGATTTAATATTCTTATATAAAAAAGATTACGAAATTAGTGAATTAGCTGTATTAAACATTTTCATCAGACTTGGTCAAGGGTACGATTAACCTGAACACGAGGAATGAAATTTACGATAAAGAAATAACAATAAAATACGAAATGTCTGAAAGTTACATTACCACAGGAATAAAGTTGTTACAAGAATTTTGTCCACCAATTAGTTTGCAAGTTTATTCCTGCGTTAACGTAGGAGAGCAATTCCATGACAAACTATGTAAATAATGTAAACTATTCTTAGTAATTTTGATAAAAATTGTAGTATTAGTTCTCTTACGTGTTGAAAGGAAGACCCTAAAATGATTTTCTAATTTTTTTTTTTTTTTCAATTTTCAATTTTCAATTTTTTTCCAAAATTGCATTTTTTTACGAATGATTTTAAAAAAGATACACCTTGGTAGCGTTCAAATCACCAAATTTATGATTTCTAAAAAAGACAACAATTTTCAATTTTGATGATGATTTTGAGGATGATTTGACATGGAATTTCTCAGGTATAAAAGAAATATATATATATATATCAAATAAATTAATATGTTGCCAAATTTATGATATATTGGATTTCAATCCTAATTTTAAAAGTCGATCTCATCATTAAACTCCAAAAAGAAAATATTTTCGCTCTGCACATTTTTAAGGTCATAGGGATCACAACCACTTATTAATTGTATTTTCTCCACATATCGGCTTTTTAGTGTAATGCTCCAAGTTTCGAAATATGCACTTGACATTTTTTAAACGTATAATCACTAACAAAAACACGGAGTCCTATGCAAAACTACTGTATTCGCGAGGGTTGTGTGACCTTCAGTGTCACCGCCATTTTGTCTGACGTCACTTGTCTCTAGGGCTGTACACGGCCTAGTCTTCAGCTCCCCCAGTTCCGTCCCCAGTCGCACTCCACCACACCCAGCCATCTTGGTAATCAGCGGCATATCTAGGGAAAATAGCGCCCATAGCAAGCATGGAAAATTGTACGCTCCTGTGCAAAACAACTTCAGCAAAATATCTTTGTCTCTACCACTAATTTTCCCTGTTTTTTCTTATTATTTATTTTAAAGTAAAAAGTGAATTTTGACAGAATTTGAAACACGTACCGTTTTAAATATTTGAAAAATTATTAATGAAATTATCACTTAAGAATTTCGTATCACACGCTTACCCACGTTCTCGCTATATGTCCATTCATTTATGTACATTTTTGTAAACGAGCATCGTTTTTTTATTCACAAAAACATGTATATCATTTACTACCTTTCAAATATACATCATTTTGCGTGCTCACTTTTCTAATATGGCTGGTTGTGGTGGAATTGCTATTTATTGTTTAACGTTTTTTTAGTTGCGTTAGGGTACTATATTAGACAGGAATATGCAACCGCCATTCTGGTTCCTGGGCAGTTCGCGGGAAACAGTGCGAGAAGCAAGTCGTATGGTTTAATTAAAATTAAGTTTAGAATATAAGAAAAATGGTCTACTGCAGTACTCCGTTTTGTAAAAATAGAAGTGAGGGTGGATTTAAACTTGACAGTTTTCTACTAGGGCGAAGAGAAATACTGTCAATGTGGATCATAAATTGTAGATGCGACAAATGGAAACCGAATTTAAAATCAAGATTATGCGAAGTTATTACTAATATCTGTGACTATCACAATATAATTCAACAATAGGGGGTCTGAAGATTATTTTTACATGTAATTAAATTGCCTATGAGCATTTTTTTGATATATTAAAGCAAAATGAAATCCAGAAGAAAATAAGGTTAGGAGCCCGTTTTTCTACAGAACGACGCACATTAATCCATGAAAATAAAAAGGACGTATGATGTGAAATATAAATAGCTATCATAATCAACTCTTGAAGAAGTATTGTATTAATGTTTGACCTATAGTCTATTATTATTTTATTATTTGTTAATATTTATTTTAAAAATCCTATGATTATAATTTTAGCACACGCCTATGTATAAACTGAGTAACATTTCGTTTGCAATCATAATTTTTGCAAGAGCTACATTTTGGCCAATGTGTGGGTTAAAAAATCATATAGTCGAATTTAAATATTTCATATATTATATCACGTAGTTTTATTTATAGTTTATGTTTTGATAACAATGCTTCAGTATAATTCAAAAATAAATAATCTATATCATGTAAGTGTATTTATATAATTCGATATCAATTGAGCCATTTTGAATTTGGCGGGGAACCGGAATGGCAACTTGCATATTCTCATCTAATATAGTACCTTAGTTGCGTGTGGCTAGACCGTGTATTCATAGGGTACCTTTTCACGGAGCCTTATTTTAACTAATCGTGGAATTAATATTTTTCATGATTCATTTTTAGCTGCTTTGTTGGTTTATAGCAAATTTGATTTGTTGAGAACCTAGATACGAACTCGATGTGTCAAATTAATTCATCACTTTATTCAAATTCGACTTCCGTGAAAAGGTACCCTAAATTATGGACAGTACTAGTGCTGCTAGCCAATTCTCGAACACAGCCCTATATAGATAACAATGGCAAGTCAGTGACGCGTCCCATGATTGCAGAATTGAGTTTTGCCTAATGCGTCAATTCACTAGACATTTCAGCCAATAATATTCTCCTAGTTATTCAGAGAAACACTGTGATTCACTGAAATGTCTAGTGATTTTACGCATCAAGGTGTATTTACTCGCCTGTCGTTTGCAAACGGAAAATATATCTTCTTCTCATTCTACCATGTGACGATACCACGCATTAATCGCCAGTGGGAAGCCATTTGAAATTGGCAATAGAAACATTACCGTAAGTGGTAGGCAAAATACAGGAAGATCTTTAATTTTCGTGCGCAGGTGCGCAGTTGACCTCTCCCTGTACATGGAAAAGTGTGCGAGTGAGAAAGTTTGTCAAATTGACGTGATCTTAGGCAACTAGATCGATTATATTTTTAATTATACAGATTTGTTTATGATAAAAAATATTTGGAAGTGTTAGAAAAAAAAACAGTATCCTTCATTACAACGTACGATCTCAAATATAATGATGTACTACAAATGCAAGATTTCATGATCAAACAATTTCATTATAGTCTACATACTTACCACTTTCATAATGCACTCTTTTAACATTACAAGTCTTAACGCTGAAGTCCTTTACTCAACTAGATCAATAGACACGTTAATAATTTAAATAATTATAACTTGCAATTGAAAAAATGTTGCCACCTGCATCATAAAAAACGAACATAACCTCTCTAACTTACGTCAATTTCACAAACTTTCTCACTCACACACTTTTCCATGTATAGGAAGAGGACAGTTGCGCACGAAAATTTAAGATCTTCCTGTAATGTGCATACCATTTACGGTAATGTTTCTATTGCTAAGTGGGGAAACGGAGTTAGGTCTCCTCTAAGGTGCGTTCCAGGCGACCACCCAGGTGAATTGGTGGGTGAAGTAAAGAAGTGGGCGGAGTTTACTAGGGTGAAGTGGAAGGAGAATGGTAGAATGAACGGTTTCGAGTGTGCGTCGGGTGTATATTTGGTGAAAGATAGTTGAGGTTACGTTACACAAAAGTTAAAAAAATGCAATAACAGGATAAGATTTTAATTGCTGCTTCAGTAATGATGTCATTGTTATTACAAACAGTGATGTGTTAAATAATAGTGGAAAGTGATGAAGATACTAAATTTTAGTCTACTAATAAACTTGCGATTCCCGCCACTTCTACCCGCCAATTCCACTCTTCACTCACTTCCACCTACCTAGTTTCAGTGGGTGAAATAGTCACCCATCGAGTGACCCCCACTCTTCACCCGAGTGAACACTGAACGGTTCACCCGAGTGAAGCCCAACACTCACCTAACATCGTGGAACGGCTCGGAGTACACCCGGGTGGCAGAGATGCCAGATCGAGCCTGAAATTTACCACCACCATACCTACCGTTCGGGAGCCGCAAAACAGAAGGTGCATGATTACCACTGTGAGTTCGTGTGTAAGCCGAAAATGCACGATTCGACTTCGGTGTTCTGCTGTACGATGATTGTCGATCTGAAGGCTTCGGAAGACTTCGGTGGTCTTCTATTTATATGTCGATCCCCATTTGAAAGAAATGTAAGAAATTGGCGAATTTAATGTTTCGCGTGATTCTTCATTTCATGCATGAGTCGATTTTGAGGTTATGTTTTTCAGGTGTATATAGTATGAATATTATTACTACTATATATATTATTAATGTTAATATTATAATTATAAAACATAACAATAATTTTAATTAATGGTTGACTAACTTTAAATATAAATAGTTAAACTTTTAACTAAAACAATTAGTTTTCTGAAAAAATATTGGAATAAGAAGATGAATTTTCTTGTAGTTAAAAGAAATTAATTTTTAAACCATAACAAACAAAGAAAATTCTACAAAATAGTTAAATTTTTAGAAAAGAAATTTCTCAACTAATTTGATAAATTGTCAACAAAAAAATTAAATTAATTGAAAATTACTTGAAATGTTTTAAAACATCCAATAATATTTAAAATCCTATAAAATCTCTTAAAATTTTGCAAAGCTCTTGAAAATTCCTTGCAATTTTAAAAATACCTTAAAATATTTAAAATTCTTTAAAAACACACACTAAATAATTGAAATCAATTGAAAAATCCTTAGAATCTAGTAAAATGTCCTAAGATGTATCAAATCCTTTAAAATCTAAAATTAAATTACTGTAATAAATTGAAAATTCATTAAAACCCTTTAAAATACTCACAAATATTTCGAAACCTTCAAAATATTTTGAAAAATCTTGACATCTTTTAGAGATTTTTAAGGTACTTTGGAGTTTTTTTAAACAACCTTGATATAATTATTAAAATTCTTTGAAATTCCTTTAATTTTTACAAATGAATGAAAAATTTAGTGCAATCTTTTTAAACATCCTCAAATATTCAAAATCCTTAAAAATCTGTTGAAATCTCTTGAATTTGTTCAAAGCTCTTGAAAATTCTTTGAAATTTAAAAAATATCCTGAAATATTTCAAATCCTTTAAAACCTCATATTAAATTACTGTGATCAATTAAAAATTCTTTGGAACCTTTTTAAATACTCTCAAGTATTTTGAAACCATCAAAATCGTTTCAAACACCTTGACACCTTTTAAGGATTTCTAAAGGCCTTTGGAATTTTTGAAAATAAGCCTTCTAAATATTTTTTAATTCTTTGAAATTCCTGTAAATAGCACAAATAAATTGTAAATTCTTAGACATCTATTAAAACATCCTTAAATATTTTACATCCTTACAAATCTTTTGAAATCTTTTGAAATTTTGTAAAGCTTCAGATAGAAATTAAAAAAAAGAAGAATTTGAAAACGTTAAATATTGAAATGTTTGTAGATTAGAGTTTTGATAATGGAATCAATAAAAATTCAAAGCTTTCGAAATTTAATTTTCAAAAATTTTCAACTATTCCATAATAATAATTTTCAACTCGATGGGATTCAAGTCTTCACATTTAAAATTGTAAACTTGGAAGTTTATTTATAAAAAATTAATATTAATAAATAAATTAAATGCGTTCAAAATTTAAATGTAGATTTTTCAATTGAGCAATCTATAAATGAAATTTAGAAATTTAGAAAAATTTAAAACATTAAAAATTTGACTATTTGTAGATTAGTTTAACTATTAAATTAAACTCTTAATAGAAATTACTCGAGTTAAAATTTAACTATTTCTAAAACTATTTTTGTATATAATTAT
>NC_046660.1:144116930-144137056 GCF_010883055.1 Belonocnema kinseyi
TTTTAGAATGTTTAAAAATATTTCAATGAATTTTCAATTCATTTTTATAATTTAAAGGAATTTCAACGAATTAAAAAAATTGTAGCAGGGTTACTTGAAAAAACTCTAAAGTACCTTAATAATATTTAAAAGATGTCGAGGGTTCTCAAAAGATTTCAAAGGATTTTCAATATTTTACGGTCTTTTAAAACGTTACAACGAATTTTCAAATAATTTCAATAATTCAAAGCAATTTCAAATAATTTCAACTATTTTTTTCTCAACTTTTCTGGTAGAAAGTGGAACTGCGTTGTTGAAAATTTAGTTTTTTTTTGGTTGATTATTTATCAATTTAGTTGAAAAAATTTGTTTTCTGAAAATTTAACTATTTTGTATATATTTTTTTGTTTTTGTTTGAAAATGAATTTCTTTGAACTGCAAGAAAATTAATCTTTTTGTCGAAAATTTAACTATGATTAGGCATAAATTTTTTCTATAAAGAAGTAGACTTGGTGGAAAATATATTTCTTTTGTGTATTTGTTTTTTAAATCCCTTGGAACATTTTAAAATACACTCAAATTTTTTAAATCCTACAAAAACTTTTGAAATACGTAGAACTTTCCAAAGTACCTTAAAAATCTCTAAAAGATGTCAAGATTTTTCAAAATATTTTGAAGGTTTCGAAATATTTGTGAGTATTTTAAAGGGTTTTAAGGAATTTTCAATTTATTACAGTAATTTATTTTAGATTTTAGAGGATTTGATACATCTTAGGACATTTTACTAGATTCTAAGGATTTTTCAATTGATTTCAATTATTTAGTGTGTGTTTTTAAAGAACTTCAAATATTTTAATGTATTTTTAAAATTGCAAGGAATTTTCAAGAGGTTTGCAAAATTTCAAGAGATTTTATAGGATTTTAAATATTATAGGATGTTTTAAAACATTTCAAGTAATTTTCAATTAATTTAATTTTTTTTTGTTGACAATTTATCAAATTAGTTGAGAAATTTCTTTTCTAAAAATTTAACTATTTTGTAGAATTTTCTTTATTTGTTATGATTTAAAAATTAATTTCTTTTAACTACAAGAAAATTCATCTTCTTATTCCAATATTTTTTCAGAAAACTAATTGTTTTAGTTAAAAGTTTAACTATTTATATTTAAAGTTAATCAACCATTAATTAAAATTATTGTTATGTTTTATAATTATAATATTAACATTAATAATATATATAGTAGTAATAATATTCATACTATACACACCTGAAAAACATAACCTCAAAATCGACTCATGCATGAAATGAAGAATCACGCGAAACATTAAATTCGCCAATTTCTTACATTTCTTTCAAATCGGGGTCGACATATAAATAGAAGACCACCGAAGTCTTCCGAAGCCTACAGATCGACAATCATCGTACAGCAGAACACCGAAGTCGAATCGTGCATTTTCGGCTTACACACGAACTCACAGTGGTAATCATGCACCTTCTGTTTTGCGGCTCCCAAACGGTAGGTATGGTGGGGGTAAATTTCAGGCTCGATCTGGCAGCTCTGCCGGGTGGTCCCCTGGAACGCACCCCTTGATGTAATAGAGAAAGGTGTGTTACCGCGCAGGGCCAATGAAAATCATCCAAAAATCCGCCATATTGAGGAATGAACCAATCAGAAAGTGTTGCGGTAATTCAAACTTTCAGTACTATGTAATAGAATTACATTGATATTTGCTGCTAGATTATTCAAAAGTAAAAAGTTTTAAACAAATCATAAGCGTTCCAAAATATGTAAAATGTATCTCATATATTAGAAATAATTTTTACCGAATTTCACGGTAACTTTTTATCAAGTGAAGATTTAATTTTTAAAGAAGCTCGCAAAAAAAGTTGACGAAAAGACGAATGAGGAATACAAAATTCCGATGGACGCTTTGATGTGTTAAGTAAGAACTAGGACCTACATCAGAGTGAGGGAATTGAATAGATTAAGAAATGAATCTAACCCAGTCATTCCATTATTTAAAAAATTTTATAATACAGTTCATATTTAAAATTAACAAAACGGTTCATACATTTTTTCTGCAAGTTTTGAGCGAATAGAAAAATATTACTTTATTTTCCTTGCTTTGAAATTTGATTTCGTGCAAATTCATCTGATTGGTGTATTTCTCAATATGGTGGCGTGTTGGAAGTGCGCAGAACTGGGCAAAAATTCGTCTTTCAAGGGAGTATACCTGTCTCCATTACATCATGGGTCTCCTTATTATTCCTTCGTGGACGCCACCCTCACAGAATGAAGGAACAAGTTTCCCCAATTTCGGGAACTTTTTAAACAAGACTTGCGTCACACCAATAAGCCGATTGGTCACTGTCAGCGCGCTGACTTTGAATTATATAAACATTCAGATTTAATATTCATAATAAATAACGATTCAGAAATGCCCAAATAGAATTTTCCTAATCCTAAAATAAGATTTTGGAGTAACAGAAACAAAACACACAGAAACAAAAAACACACTTTTTTTGTGGGTTAATTCAAAAAAGTTTTAATTCAGCAAAATGTGATTAATTTGCATTGCACTTAGGAAATAGTATCAATTTTTTCAGTGTTAGATTCTCCCGGATTTTTTCCGAGGATAAGAAATTTTTTGCCTTTAAAATCTGGGAAATGATAGCGAGCATGCTAACGGACGTCCCCACACAATTTTTTTGTGTTTTTTTATCAGAAAATTTTTGATGTTGCTAATAGCGTGCGTGTATATTTCGAGGTTATGTGTGTTACAATTCAACTAAGCGTTACTTTCAAACTACACAATATTTTTGGCCGAAAACTTTGGACTTACAAATAAACATAGTAACTAATCTCCCGGAACTAACCTTTTTTGCAGGCAATCAAAAAATCTTATTTCATAAATAATTTCCAGATTATCGGAAAGGCAGAGATGAAAAACGAAGCAACCTCAAAATAATACATATGCATAAAATTGGTATGTATTTAGCACAATAAAATTTTTTGTTATTATCCCTCAAAAAAGAGTCTGGGGACGTCCGTTGTGATATTTTATAGCATCTCCGAATTCAGTTTTTAGAAATTTTCATTTTTCTGGTAAGAGCCGGGGAAACTGTAAGTATCGCATGCCGTTAACTTTTTGAATAATTTGAAATGCTAAATTAAAGAAATTTTTTTCTAAAATCAGACATAACAACGCTTTTTGCATAAAAATCGGATTATTTTTTCATCTGGTAGTTCAAAATTTTAATTTAGGATTAAGAAATTACTTTGCATGCATTTTCCAACCATTATTTATCATAATATCAAGTCTGAATATTTATATAATTCAAAATCAGCGCGCCAACAGTGATCAATCGGGTTGTCGTCGTGACGCAAGCGCAGTTTAAAAAGTTTCCAAGATTGAGGGCACTGGAAGGAACCTGTGCTTGTCTATTCAGCAAGTACACTGAAGTATATTGCTCATGGTAATTAATATTTTGTGATTACATTATGTTGACTTCTAACTTGCTTCAACTTTGACGAAAAATTATTTCAAATTATATATATATTAAAATCGCGATATCAGTGAGTATAATAGCATTTACCTGCTAAAGTTTGAAATACATGATGGACACATCATTTAATTAACCTCTATTAGTTTACGTAAATGTTAACTGCGTACATCTATGCTACAAATGATAATTGAGAAAGAAATTTTTAAAATCATTATTATTACATTTTATTTTTGAACATGTTCGCACTATAATAACTTATCATGGTTATACTAGAGTGTATTCGTAGTTTTAGGGACCTGATGTATCTTTCGATGGCGCTGATATCGCTGAAAATAGGGGCGTAAGTGCAAAAGTGAGGTGAACAGCAGTGGGACTTCGGGGCCGTTTCGAAGTCAGAAATCAAATGGATCTCTTTCATTTTTATCATTACACAATAGAAAAAGAGGTACTTTCGACACGGGCCAGAGACATAGTGAAGCACCTCTTTTTCTAGCGCGTGGAGATAGAAAGAGAGGTCCGTACTGCAGTATTCCTGGTAACAAGCGTTGAATAGAGAAAAATTAATATTTTCATCAGTATAAAAGTGAAGATGATTCTATTCTTTTGAATGTGCAATTTTTCCATCCGTATAAAATGTCATGAATAGGATATCTCCTAAACTTGTTAATTTCTATTTCCATAGTGACCTCCACATAGTTTCCTATTTCCCAAAAAAGAACGTGTTTTCAAATATATTTAATTCCTTCTGATTGTACCGCCCGGTACACCTCGTAGAGCTGTCTTGTATTGCGTCAAAGTGTTCATATTTTGAGTTTATTTAATTCCTTCCCTACCGGTAGGAATCTCAGAGTATATGCTAAAGATTCTCTAAGCTCTGAGAAATTATCCGTACCCTACCGATAGAAATCTCAGAGTATTCTCAAGCGCAATAGTCTGGCCCATTTGAGCCTATAAGCAGGGTGGCTTTGAATGATTTAGTTTCAGAGAGAGAGAGAGAGAGAGAGAGAGAGAGATTTGGGTCCTTTTCAAGGTCCTTTTAGTGATCCTTTTAAGAGTAATGCGACGGTATTATAATGTTCCTTTTGTATTCGTCACGTACCGGACGTAGTTGGCCGTCGCTAACCGGATTCTCTCTTTTCAAATTTTTCTACAAATTATTAACACTTTTTTTAATTGCTGAATTTTCTCATTATATTTATTCCTAATTATAACTAATATACAATTTTCCAGTAAAATTAAAAAACATTGTCTTTTCGGGCGTATCTTATTCCATTCACGAGAAACGTTGTATTAATTCCAATTTTAAACATTAAAAAAAAAGTTAGATTACTCCGGAATTAATGGTTATATTGAGACGATGTTTGGACAGAAATTTTCGTCAGTCTTTGTCGCTTCTGATGAATATAGAATCATAGTTCATTCCGTATAAATTCAATTCCCAAACTGAGCACGAAGGTTTCACAACTTCGAGCTCAAAAACGTAGCTATAAATTTTCGAATTGTCCAAAACGACCAATACTTATCAAGTGTATGTACATTAATCTATACTATATCCAAAATTCAGCTCGATCTGATTTGATTTGTAGAAATGACGAGCATAAATATGTTTGCCTTTCTCGCTCAAAAACGCATAAATATGTCAACACTCGACCAAGGTCGCGCCGATAGTCATTTGTTTGTCAAGGACAAAACAAATGCGAATCTATGGAATGTTGCGAATACGGAATGTATTGCTGTGTTGCATATAAAACATGTTCCCATATTGATACTTCTTCGCAATTAATTTTTAACATGTGTAAAAAAGCTGTAAACAAATAATAAATGAAAAGTAAAAAAAATGTATACGTTTTACATGAAATTCCATCGCGACGCGTTGCGCGCATTTGATGGAATTGCAAAATCGGCGCGACTTTGGTTGAGCATTGACATATTTATGCTCGTCATTTCTACAAATCAAATCAGATCCAGCTGAATTTTGGATATAGTATAGATTAATGTACATGCACTTGATAAATATTGGTCGTTTTGGACAATTCGAAAATTTATAGCAACTTTTTTGAGCTTCAATTTGTGAAAACATCGTGCTTAGTTTGGGACTTAAACTTATAGGGAATGAGCTATGATTTTATATTCATCAGAAGCGGCAAAGACTGACGAAAATTTCTATCCAAAAATCATCTCGGTACGACCATTAATACCGGAGTAATCGCAATTTAAAAATTTGGTGTCGAATTAACGCAGCCCGTAGCAATGCGTTATCCCCTCCCTTACCTACTAGGCAAACTCGTCTCGCGCGCTCAGGACGTTCTGCTTTCCAGGGGCTCAATTATTATGTTTTAGGCTGTTAACTATGAAATTATAAAATCTATTTCTAAATTTTAATCCGAAAGTTTAACAAAGGACCCTTGAGTGTTATTTATAGTCGATTTTAATTTCAGCCTCTCTGCTTTTGTTATTTATGATAGTATTTTTATTTCGGAAAGGACATTTTGAAGCCTTCAAAACATTTAAGGTTGTCTGTAAATCCAATCACCATACAAATAGTAGAGTTCCGTGGGGCGCCGTCAAGCCACACTATATTGAAAAAATTTTACGGACCCGCATGGTGAAGATTTCAGTGCGCTACTGGCATATGCTTCGTAGGATGTGCGTAGACGTATAGTTACCACTATTATGCCAGCGGCAGATTTGTAGATCGTGCAACGTCGCAATTAAAACCTAACCATGGCTGATCAACTGTAATGTGCGTTTGAATAGCTTGGTACAGCAGATAAGCTGGAGAGAGGGAACAGTGTTGCTGCTATGCGATATTGTTATGTTTATCAGTTTGAAAGTGACTGAAATTCCAATGTTTTTCATTAAATTATCTATGAAACTACATGTTGGAATAACTTGATTTTTTTTTAAATTTGTATTTTCAAGCAGTACTAATACCGACATTTTTTAAATTTCTCTACCAGTGCGTTTAATTACTATACATTAAAATGTGAAGAGTGCCTATTCACTGTTCATGAACAGTTCATAATTCACTGTTCACATATCTTGGTAAACCAATAGCTGAAAAGGCGGGACTGCGTTGCTTTTAAACTGAATATTGTAGTGCGTATTTCGACGTTATCTAGCATGCGCGCGTGGAAACAATTGCAAGCTCACATCCCTAGTGAGCGGACCAATCAGCTGTTCTCGGATAATTTCTCAGAGCCTTGAGAATCTTTAGCATATACTCTGAGGTTTCTATCGGTAGGGCAGCATCGGAGTCCCACTGCTGAACACGGAAAACCATTGGAAACAATGCAAAATAAATACAAATTACAAATCCTGTCAGAAGTCCTACATGCTTTAAACAATTTGTATGCACCTTACCGATAGAAATCTCTAAATATTCACTGAACATTATCAGGCTTAGAGAAGCTTCAGAGATTATTCTCGGCAGACACTCAGGTAGATATTTTTTAAGATCCAGGTAGCTCGTTCAAACGGTCTGAAGGCTTTAAAGGCTTTTGTTGAAAATTCAACTATTTCTTTGAAAATTTATTTTATTGCATTAGATACTGATTTATTTAAGTGACATTTAAACTATTTTATTGTTTGCTAATATTTATGTCTTAATTTAAAATTCATCTATTTTGTTAAAAATGGGTCTTTTCTGGTAAAAAAATATATATTTTTTTTGTTGAAAATTCATTTATGTGTTTAAAAATTACTTTTTTTTTATGAGTGAAAATCAATTTTTTAAATAAAAAATTTAAATAAATTTTCTGTCGAAAGTGCGTAGTAATAAGGAATTTTCCGTAACACTAACTAGTAGTGAGAATGAGTGGGCGTAGGAATGTCTCATTAGGACCTCAATTTAGTAATTTTCAACCAAATAAATGAATTTTCAACAAAAAAATATTTGTTTATCAATGTTTACAACTTCGCAACTTGTAGTTCAAGAAATTTTGAACTGTGAGTTTATCGGTGTTACGAATAAGTATGATACAAAATCAATTAAGAAAAGACAGTATGCGAGATTACGTGAACCGCGACGGATCGTTCTCTAGTTAGTCTAGTCCCTCCTGAGAATTTTTAAAGGGGATTCTAAAGAAATTGTTACAAAATTTAGTGTCTTTCGTCATGGAGTGAAATTGGAGTATGATTAAGGAAGTCTTAGTCTGCCGGACTGAAGATTTGTATTAAGGGGGTAGCCAGGTTTCAATTACCTTTTTTCAGCAACGTTTTTTTGTTATTTATTTTTATTTAACATTTACAACTGTTTAATATGTCGTAAGGCATGTTATTAACTAACGGAAATAACTTATTTTTTATTTTTCATCAATATCCGGCTAATTTCTGGGCGACCTGATGACGCTGTGCTGAAAAACGGTCGCCATGATTTTTCAACTTTGCGTCATCTGAAACATAAAAACCAAAATTTTTCGTAAAGAGCACATAAATGGCTATAGCTTGAACCTCAATTATGAAAAATATTAATTAACAAATTGTGAAAGTTTTTGTGATTTTTCGTTTTTTTCTCACTTTTTTAAAACATTAACTAGATCAAATTGTTAATAAACATTAATGAAGAATCAAGACCGAGGTTCATGCGATAGTAAAGCCTTTTCTGAATATTTTCGAAAAAATTTGAATGAAATCGGCCCAGTAGATCGGCTGGAATCGTGGCGACAACCCCAAAAAACGCGTTTCGAGATAAGCGCGTTTGAAGTTTGAAATACGAAAAATTGTGCGTTCCGACCGCTCGAGGCCGTTCGATGTAATTAATTTTTCGGCCACTTGTGATACGCTCTGAGGTCAAAAAGGGTTTCTACCTTATTTCTAAGGATACATAGGGACTGAAAAAGAAAAAATATTCGATTTTTTGAAAATTTCAAATTGATAGTGGCTGAGAATGCTGAATTTTCATTGACTTTGCATGAATCCTGCAAACTCTAATTTAAACATTTATAAAAAACATTCTACATAACTAAACATGGTCCTTCGAGCCGGATTTGTCGTGAAAAGGCTTCGCTGTCTATCAAAGAGTGCGAATTATTTTGGCAAAAAGACCGTTTGTGAAAATTCAAATGGCAATCGCCATTGTGAGATCTCTGAGTGTCACGTTCGACGAAGAAATCGCGATTCACGTTCAAATTTAAATGCTTATTAAAATTAAAGCAGGAGAGTTTTGTATGACACTCAAGATAAAGTCGCTGTGGTTGGACTTAGTGCATTTGATTTTCAATCATTGAAATATCAAACATGTAGTGATACATAGCTGTGAAAAGCGCGTACGTGCAAATTTTAACAGTGTATACGCTTGAGGTCAGCGAGCAAAGTATAATTGCTACCAGGTGAAATTATTTTGCAATCTTCAAAGTCACGCTTTCTCTCTCATCATGTTTTGAGTGCTCTCTTTCTCTCATGAAGTCTTCGTAGGATCTATCAGCCGTAATGTTCTTCCATGAACGTTAGGAAATAACAAGTTCGCCAACTGATGATTGTCAACAGTTTAAAGCTGTCACACTCTTACTTTCGTAAGGTTCAAATGTATTATGAAATTTCCGATTATATTTCAGATTTTTACACTGGTAAGGTAACTTTGAATTATTTACAATTTTTTAAGTTATTCTAAGGTGACCTATTTTTATGATTTGGCCACAATTTTTGCGAAGATATATGAACACTCTTATTCGATTTCGAAATTATGTATTTTTTTCTCGCATACTCAATTATTATTTCTCGAAAGAGATTTCACATTTTTGTGAATTGAGCTTGCCGCTCCTAAAATTATTACTAACAATATACTTGCAGTATAATTTTTGTTAACAATTTCAAGAAGAATGGAGTCTTTACTCTCGGAATTAACAGAAGTTTGTCAGTCAATATTGAGGACTGAAACTAATTTTAAAAAGCTAGGCAAGTCCATCATTACCATAGCTATAGCAAAATCGAAAATTGAACTCTTGGATCAAAGATGGGAGAAATATGAAAATTTTCATTTAAAAATAAAAGCGTCAACGACCGCGGTAGAACGCAAAAGTCTCGATTATTTTAGTAAAAATAAATTCTTACAAATTGAAGATGCGTATCTAAGTTTTGGGAATTGGCAGAACTTCCTAATAGAGACCCCCTGACTGACGAAGAAAAGTTTTGCGAGGAACATTTCTTCATGACGCACCAAAGCACAAACGATGGACGGTAGTTAATACGATTACCATTTAAGAATGAGCCCCCAATAAAAATCGGTGCCTCCTTCTCTAGAGCAAAAATCGTATTGGATAGGGTTCTACGACGATTGACTAAAAATTCAAAATTGTTCCAAGAATATACGGCATTTTGTCTGAATATGAGAAAATAGGACCAGTAATGTAAAAAAAGTGCGTCAGAACTAAGATCATTGTTAACTAACTTCATTGAGGCTGTGGAAGCATTGGCTTCTTTGAAGTGCCCAACCGACAAGTGGGATGACCTGCTCGTCTACATGCTGGTTCAACGTTTGGACAACACTACTCCGAAATGATGGGAGGACAGTGTTCGAGCTTCGACTTCATAGCCGAAGTACGATACTTTGCATACTTTTTTGATGGGAAAAGTGATAACATGAAAATAATCCCGAGTCCAAACTTCCTGAACAATCTTTAGCTCTTCTTGCTTTTACCAGTAAGTACCCTTTCTCCATTCTCAATCCAAATAGCTCAATTTTTTCTAACTTGGCTATCAACTCTGTAGCTGGCATCAACTCACTTTCATTCCAACATATCATGTGACTAGGAGGGACGGTGCTTCTGGCCTCGGCTCTTGTCAATACTGAAGGATATGATGGAGCACGTCACCTTACCAGAGTTATACTGGATCAAGGAGCTCAGGCATCTTTAGTTTCTGAATCCCTGGTACAAAGATATAGGTTACCACGTCAATCAGCGGTCATCACTGTTTCGGGCGTTTGAAGCCTCAGATACAGACAACGTACAACAACGTGCTCTTTTTCAGATGGAGAGACGATTTCTGAGTGATCCGGAACTGCGTAAGGCTGACGCAAATGTCATGGAAGTGTACATACAATTGGGTGTGACGGAATTGGTTACGAGGGTCGAGAACCTTCAAACCACAACTGGGTACTACTTACCCCACCATTGCATACTCAAGGAGAGCAGCTCAAGCAACATACTACAAGTAGTATTTAATGCATCTCAAAGAACAGAGACCGGGCTGTCTCTGAATGATCTGCTATATTCGAGCCCAAAGCTCTAAACGGAATTGGCTGATTTGACTCTGCGATGACGCAAATATGCTGTCGTTTTCACGACGGACATCGAGAAGATGTTTTGTCGCATCTGGATCCATCCACATAATCACACTTTTCAGAAGTTCCTCTGCAGAGCGTGTCCAAACGAGGAGATTCGTACCTTTATGTTGAAGACCGTAACCATCGGCTTCACATCATCGCCCTACCTGACGAAACGAACTCTTCATCAACTTGCTCATGAGGAGGGTGACGATACCCTCTCGCTACTGATATCTTAAGAGAAGAGATAAATGCCGACGCAGTTCTGCTAGGAGCCAACTCAACGCAGCAAGATCGAGAAAAAGGTAGTTAAGTCCACCTATTATTAAGAGTTGGAGTTTTCATTCTTAAAAATGGCTATCTAACCGAGAAGATGTTTTGGAAGGAATTCCACTTGCATTCCGAAAGACATCTAATACTTTTTCTCTTGAACAGGACCCTACTTTCAGAGCATTTGTGATCTTATGGCAACCAGCTTCCGATTGCTTTCGATTTTAGATTCGACCACCACCAGAGGTAGCACTAGCACTTACTTTGTGATCATCCCACGTTGGGTGGGCTTCCAGAGTCTCTTGCGAATTACATGGCTTTGGCGATGCCTCGGAAAAAGCGATAGGAGCGATCGTGTATTTATGAATCAAAACGACCACTGGTGAAACTTACATCACTCTCGTTATGGCAAAAACGAAGCTCCCACGGAAAGGAGAAATAATACGATCTGTGTTAAATTTGTCATCTTCAGTACCTTCATATCTGTAGTCGGATTCTGTCAATACACTAGATTGGATTAAATGTCATCTTCTACGCTGGATGACACTCATCTCTAATCGGGTCTTTGAGATTCAGAGGATTCTACCTGATGCTACTTGGGGACATGTACCTGGAATCGACAACCCTGCAAGTAGCGCTTCAAGAGGAATTGCATCATCACAGTTACAAGATCTTTGGATTTGGTGGCAGGGACCATCTTGGTTGGCTCAATCATCGGAGACTAAGCCCAATTCAATAGAGGACATCGACCCTGCTATAAATCGAGAGGAGCGGAATGTAGTACTTTGTGTATGGCCTCGCAAGAAATGCATCAACAAGCCACCCTGTCTTCTAACATCTACGATGATTGATTTGGCTTTGCGACGCTTCTGTCCTTCTTGGATGATGGTGGCCTGTTACGTTTGGGAGGTCGTCTGTCTCACGTCGTTCTAGACTATGACGAGCTATGTCCATACATTCGTCTAAAGGATTCTCCACTACCAGCTTTAATCATTAGGAACGGACATAAGTTTATGATGCACGAAGGTCCACAAGTCACCCTCTCATATCTTCGGAGAAGATACTGGATCTTGTGGGGCCGCTCTGCAGTAAAAAGGGTGTTTAGTCGTTTGCTGAAATATGCTCGGCATCGAGCGTTACCTTGTACTCAAGTGATGGCTCCGTTGTACCTTTCAGGGGCAAAAAAACTTCGAGACCTTTTGCAGAGACTGTTCTTGACTTCGCCGGCCCTATCTGGATACGTACTTTCAATGGATGGGGTCACAAGGCTTATAAGGGTTATATTGTCATCTTCATTTGTTGTGCAACTCGGGCGATTCATTTGGAGGTTACTTCCGATGCTACTACAGGTGCATTCATCCCCGCTTTTAAGAGATTTTCGGCCCGTCGCGGAATGTATAGCGACAACGGCACTAGCTTCGTGGGAGCTCATCGACAACTACGAGAAATGTTTTCTGCAGTATCAGCTGAAGATTTTAAAATAGTCCGCATTTCCATCAAATACCATATTTGGTGAGTTTTGGGTAATAAAATCCTTACTTTTGAGGAAATGACAACGTTCCTTGCTCAGGTAGAAGCCTGCCTGAACACCGTGTCGGAATCTTCTCTTCTGAATGATGCGCTCACTCCGTCTGCGCGTTGGCAACTCCTGACGCATATTTATCAGACTTTATGGAAGAGATGGTCTTCCGAATATCTGCATAAACTACAAGTTCGTTCAAAATGGCAGAAGCAGAAACCTGCCATAGGGGAGAGTTGGGATACTTGAGCCACGGGGATAGGTGAACAACTTGGGATACTATTTCGCTCCCTAGAACTTCTTTCGCCGCCATGTTGCGTGCTGTGAGCACTATAATTCACTTTACTACACATGAATTTGTAGAAACTTCAAACGTGTTTTGTCTTTTTCATGTTCCTGAAACGGTTTTGTGTGCCTAAAACCTTCGAATTCGTGACACTCCGTTTTTTCGGAAAAAGTTTGTTGTTGATCAGCTGTAGTCCTCAACTTAATATAATCTATTTCCATCGTAAGTGCATTCTTGTTCTGTGATATCTATTATAACCCCCTAGATCAAAAAATTTTTGAACTCTTTGCAAGCGTTTTTAAGCTTCTTATGTTCTTTAGGGTTACATGAACCACTTCTTGTGGGGATACTTAAACCACAATTTCATTTCGATATTTCTCTGTTTTCTTAATTCGAATAAATACAGCTTTCGTCAAGCAGCAAAAGTTCACAAAAGAAAAGCGAAACCACGAAAGACTTCAACTCAGACGAGAAAACGAGGGAAATGTATCCTCGCTACGCGTACTCCAGAGGAAAAATTGATCGAGAAGAAGCAGAAGAAGAAGCCTTCTAAAAAACTTGCAAAATGATGCAAATGAGAAAAAATTAACAACACTGAATTTTTCGCATTAGATGTTTTCGTACTGTGTGTTTTGCTTTAAAAAATTACAAATGTAAATGAATAAAAAATAATTTAATATGATTGTATACTACTTAAACTTTCTCTAAGATTATTTGCGATGATTTTCTAACCCTCAAGAGCAGAATTCATCCTTATAAATAAAGATTAGATTTGCCTCAGAGGCTACTTCAAGTATTCACACCGGGTGATGTTTCTGTAAAATGTCAATAATTTTCATAAGATACCAGATGTATTTACAGAACCTCACTTTTTTCAAGTGTAAAATTGCGCACAAACCTTTTTTAACTGCCTTTCGTGTTTCAGAATCCTTATGATTGGACTGCCATAAATAAAAATATAAAAATGTACCCAAAACTTTCAGGAAATCTCTAGAGACGAAATCATTCAAGTAGAGATTGATAATTCACTGAAATTTGTATGGCCCGGATTGACATTTTCGCCTGAGTCGTTCCTATGAATCGCTCCTACATGAAATCCCACATGGGAGTATAACTTTTTTAAAAATTATATCTTTTTGAAAAGTGACAACAGTCCTAAAAAAGCCAAAAATACTGCGCAGCCTTATTTTTAACAGAAAACTACTGGGTACTTCTAAAATATTAATCACAAACCCATTCCATGTAGGAACCACCATAAAAACCCATAATACGAACCGATATAGATTTCCATCCTATCTTCCTAGCTTAGATCGTAATTTAAGACAGGAATTCATAAAGGATCCAATATGGGTTCCCATGCGGGTGCCCCTGTATTTCCCTGGCGAAAGTTTCGGATAGGAATTCATACCGAAACAGTCCAAATCATTCCGAAATCTGTATTCGAACCAATCCGCATCTATCTAAACAAATCCGAAAAAAGTTCTCAATTTTGTTCGTTTGAAATCGGTTAAAAATGAAACCATCTCAATCCGATTCAATCCGAACAAAATGTTAAATCCTAATAAATCCGAGTTCGGATTGATTCGGATTGCAAATTAGGATCGAATTGTACCGGATTAAGTCGCATTAATTTTTTGCCGATTTGGATCAAATGAAGTGTAGAATTTTTGGTATTGATTCGGGTTGGTTCGGAAACAGATTTCGCAATAATTCGCGATGAATTCGTATCCAAAACTGTAAAAAGGCTTTTTAATATTTTTATGCCGCTAATTATGAATTCAAGGTCAGAATTTTTAAATTCAGATACTGAGATGGCGGACGGATGCGGGAATCCACATTTCATATAAAATTTTATGCGGTACCACACGCTGCAGGTCCAAAAATACCATTGTTCTTTGTATTATCTTTGCATTCTTTCTAATGGTTTTCGATTGTTGCTCACCTTTCTTTTGTCATTTTCGCCGCAATATTCAGTGCCGGCAGAATTTTTGGAGAGAATTTAGGGCCGTGTTTAAATTGGGAACATTTCGAAATGTATGCTCCAAAGCATACATTTCGCTGATACATTTACAAACATATAGTCATGTACAGTAGTTGGTCGTAACTAATCCGGCTCCCTTTTTAAATTTTTCTTTAAATTATTAACTTTTTTAAATTAATGAATTTTTTCATAAAACATTTTATTATTTTAACCTATATACTAATATACTATTTTGGAGTTAAGTTAATAAATATTGTCTGTTTTGGCGTATCTCATTTTATTTACGAGATACGTTATATTCATTCCAATTTTAAACATATAAAAAAGTTAGATATCTGAAATAATCGAAACCCGTAGATTGTTAATTACTATGCTTTAGGCTGTTAATTTTGAAATAAAAAAATCTATTTCTAAATTTTAATCCGATAGCTTAACTAAGGAACCTGTGTGAGATAGCCTCTATTGAGATAGCCTCTATGATTCTTATTTATGATCGAATTCTTATTTGAATTTCGAAAAGGACATTTTAAAGCCTTCAGATCATTTAACCGAGCTATCTGGATCTTTAAAATATATACCTGAGCTGATTACGAATCCAAACTAAAAATTTTAAATGAAAAAAAAATGGTGGGTCCAATATGATGGTCGAGTATTCTAAATGTGATTTTTCAATATTGGTATAAGGGGGTTCTCGAGGTCGCTTATTACGAATTTATCATCAAAATAAAAATTATTTCTCCATATCAAATTATTATGATGAACGTTTTAATTAATTTGATATTGATTATCAAAATGAAAAAATCAGTGAAAGAACTCTTTTTTATGAGTCTTAACCTTGTAGGTCCATTTTTTAAAACGGTTTATAAATATCAATCTTCCTCATCAGCCAATACCATCTCATCCAATAATTGTAATGTTTTTGGAAGTCCGATTATATCTTCAAAATAATTCATAATAATTTCTGATCAATTCTCAGAAATATCTCCATCAACTTCGTCCTCTTCACGAACAGCAGCTCGGCTACGCTCTCTGCTATTATTAAGTCTGTAATTTTTCTTATTTTGGTTACTAGCTATCGATGCTTCTTCGCCCAGAATTCTAATCGGCAATATACTCTAATTTACCACTCCGGCAACAAGGCGATTCACATTTATAGGTAAATGGCAAAATAGAGTGATCAATATTGTTCTGAAGTTACGGAGATGTTCATTATTCAATCCAAGACAGTCAGCCAAAGCGTCCGCTTCTTTGAATGCTCTTTGAGCGGTATTACCGCCATTAGTGATGCCACTATTACCAACTTTGGGCAGAACAACTTTAAGTCCCAATTTCGTCTAAAGTTTGGACTGAATCAAATTTTTATGTTTTTTAAACATTACCTTGTCTTGCGTGCTTCTCATTGGCCATTTTGTAATAGGTCGTCTGTTTGAAATATGAAGACAGCATTAAAAAAAATCGTATCTAAGCGTGTATTAAAGATATTTCGAATTGAAACGACTCAGGATTAGGTACAAAGAGTCTCTTTTCCTTATTTGAGAGATCATTAAACAAAGATGGCTTTGCGTCATATAAGGCACGTTTAAATTGATCTAGAGCCAGTTAGGAAATGCAACACCTTGCCGTAAATCAATGTCATATGCATTGAGAAGTGTATACATATTTTGACGTCTTCTATTGATACTTCAACAGACTTTAGTTCTTGTATTTGAATATCGACTATCTTCTTTTGATCCAGAATAAGTTTTTCTGATTCTTCAGCGAACTGAATCTCTATGGGGTGATAAAATCGTGGTGACTGAGGTTCTATTATTCCAATGTATAATATTATTTGTAGCTACTAATCTTAAGGGTATTGACGTAATTGCAAATGTAGTTTCATAATTGATTACTGCAGATTTATTTTTGAACGATTGTTTATAAGATAAACGGCCTAAACTACCATCAAACATACAGAAATAGATTAAAATTGCTTCCTTGTTACTTCAATTAATGATGCCCTGGATAATTACATCTTTTCGCAAATCCTTTTTACGATATTTTTAAGCAAAGCTCTCATAGTTATGTACGTAGATTTACATAGTAGATTTACAACCTACTAATGTCGTTTTCATTTTGAGCATTGATTGTAGTAACATCATGTATTTGTGATTGCTCAGACTTTTGGTCAAGTGAAAGTGACGGAGATCAATACTTGTTTTTTTTTTCCTGCTAACTGCTTGAAGTTTTGCGTCGTATTTCCCCCTAAGACTTGAGATAGCCAGATTCAAGCGAACTAGATACTCATTAGGTAAATCACATTTCTCCATATTTAATTTCCGAATGATGAATTCAATTTTTTCGATTTGTGAGGAGAGATTAAGAATTTCTGTTTTTGTAAACTTCGCCATTTTTTACTTTACTATAAAAAATAATAATAGTAATGATAATGATAGTAAACAAACAAAAATGAAAAAAGAAAAGAAAATCAGAATCAAAACTAATTTACAAGGCGCACAGAAAATATTGTGTGGAATGGGTTTTTAAATAAACAAAGGAAAGTTGATATTAATAAATATTAATTCAGAGTGATGAGTGGATGCTGTTTATACAATAGCGACAATTTCTAAGCGATCCGGCATTATAACTTCCTGAATATAGCAGTTATTAGTTTCCACAAAAAAGCGCAAATGTGACTTATAGGTCAAGGCGTCCGCAACAAAATTTTATCTCGAATTTATGCTTGAAATGTCTTGATTATTGTAAAAAATTGCAGTTTCCATAGTACATTCAAATATTTCTTGCACTACAAGATATTTAAGAAATCTAACGACAAAAAGAAATAAATTTTAAAATCAAATGTTTAGTTTTCGGTGAATATTTCATGTTTTTAAATAAAATAATGTATTCAACTACTTTCATATGTCTACTTCTATAAAAAAAATCATCAATTGTTTCCGACCCACTGTGTGTTCGCCCGTATATAAACTCACTATTAATGACAGATAATGTATTGTTACAAATTATTACTACTATTATAGCATTAATTGTAATAGTTCGTATTTAAAAAAGCTCTGAACAATTTCTACGGATATAAATAGTGATGGCATTTCGGTGTGGCTATTTATCACGCTAGCATGATAAAATAGGGAAGTATTTATTTAACACACATATTGTGACCTTCAGCTTATGCACGTGTTAACTGAAGAAAAGCCGATCGCACCTTAAGAGTCGATTTAATTAATAATTAATCATGCAGATAATGAATACGGATGCTATGTAGAGAGCACAAGATTTTACTTGGAACACAAGGCTTACTCAGAAAAGCCTACACTAAGCTATATTTACAACTGATCCCTGCATTTTAGCTATCTTACTTTTCTAGGATCAAATAAAAGAGTATTTATTTATTTAAGCCATCACGGAATTTAGTTCGTAGACCTTAAGAATATAAAAAAAACTATAGATATGAGCCTTAGGATCGAATTATGATTATTGTTTATAATTTTTTTAACTAGAAGAATTTTTATTTAGATTTTCGGTACAACGCGATAAATCGTCACTTACCTTTTTTTCTTTCTATTCTACTTACATAATATGCAAACCATAGGCTATGTAAACTCATACTTGAAAAATAAAATCTTTAAACAAACAATTTTGTACTCAACCTTATCTTTGGCATAAGGAACTCAGTCATCTGCAAGGTAATTCCTTATTGGATTTGAGAACTTTTACTTAATTTGAGGTCAATGACCTGTATTCTAAATTCAAGGTATAACTCAGAGTGGATCTTTGCAGAGTAAAGAGAGAATCGAAAACTAATTCAATTTACGATCTAAGGTAAGGCACCTGTCTTAAATCTACCGGTATAGGTCTGGTTTTATAATAGCCCACGCTACGACTCAACGTAACAAATAGAAGGCACAGGCCCTTCGGCCATTGCGTTTGAAAAATCTTGGGTAGCCTGAGTGCTGTCGACAGGTGCTTGGCGATCTTTCTTTTTGACAAAGAGAGGCTGCTCGTGGAAGAGAGAAGAGCGAGAGTTTCTCAAGGTTAACAGTTTTAATTTCTATTTGGAAAATGGACCCTTTTCTCAGGTCTATAATATTTCGAGAATATTTCCCTACAGTAGCATTCGGTCTTAACCGCTTTTTGAGCAGGTTAAGAGCGTTAAATTTCCCTTCCTCCCGTAAGAACCTAAGCCTAATGAAAGGTGGTCAAATTATATTGTTGAGCTTCTTAAACCCGGGCACTGGATGCAATCCTGCGCAGTTCGTCTGATATTCCAATATAATTCACGACTGCAGATGATATTCTCTTTCCAAAATTCAAGAAATAGGTTTATTTTTATGAGCAGGACAAATGCTACTGAATTTAAATTCACGGAGTATTTATCAAGATCA
This sequence comes from Belonocnema kinseyi, assembly GCF_010883055.1. Taxonomy (NCBI): domain Eukaryota; kingdom Metazoa; phylum Arthropoda; class Insecta; order Hymenoptera; family Cynipidae; genus Belonocnema; species Belonocnema kinseyi. Next base: position 144,136,117 of record NC_046660.1, read on the forward strand.
ATTTTTAAAAATATAAAGAAAATACCTCGAGAAATTGCTCCGAAGAAAGCTGACTTGTTCGAGCAATAACGCTAAGTTGCCCTCAAAAGAGTTTGCCTTTTACAAACAGGGTTGGGAGATATAATCTTCGCCCTCACTTCAAATGTCTCTTTCTGTACGGAGAAGAATTTCAGACTTCGAAATTTGGCTTCTAAGTTAGAGATGATTCCCACTTAAGGCGCTTCCTCATCTTTGAAAATTCCCCCATGTATTACTCTGACAAGTTTTTCTTATACAATTCGGAAATGTGTGATTTCATATTTCAACCAAAGAATATAAATTCCTAAATACAGGACTGACCAGAGAGTTTTTTGTCGAAAAACGGCCTAGTTCTTGTTTTATTCCAATAAATTGAAAATTGATGCATTTTTTGCGTCTGGGAAATAGAAAACCGCCACCATTAGTGTACTCATGGCGAACATAGTACTCGGGCCTCTGCCTCGCTATAAAACTGCAGGTGGTCTAGAGCCCAGGATTTAGATTGAGTGCCTGTCATGTCTCACTCAACTTTCCTATCGTTAGAGATTACAGTCCAGAATTGGGAACTGTTAAATCGGAAAAGTATGGCATTTCCATTTATTTTATTTTCATTTTCTTATTCATTTAATTCATTCATTTATTTCATTTCATTTTTTTTTATTTTCATTTCATTATTTTAATTTCATGGTGACAATTTTCAATTGAAAACTCTGCAATCATAGACAATCATAATTTTCCTATGTTTTTTTTTTAATCTTTATTTCTTTCAAATAGAACTGCTGCGTCACAATGAATGTACTCTTGGTTAGAATTGATTAAATTTTTTGCTTCAAGATTCATATCTTATGGTTCAATTTCATTGCTTCTCATTCGAGGAGGAGCCTAATTTTTCGAGGGGGGACCTAGCTATAGAATACTAATA
>NC_046660.1:144137066-144147995 GCF_010883055.1 Belonocnema kinseyi
CACACACAGCGCCCCAAATATGACCCAAAAATAAAAAACTACATTTTTACGTTCATTATTGTTAATTTTTAGCAAATATCCGTAATCTTTTTCATACAAATAATTACTAGTGGACAATTTGAATATTTCCCATTAATTTAAAATTTTTTTTAATTGTTTACAGGAATGCAAATGATGTTTTTTCTTGAAATTCCCGGCCAATTAAGTGTGGATGGTTTACATCAAGAAAACAGTGTAAAAACAAAGAGAAAACAACAACATCAACAAATAGTTGCTTAGGATAACAATTTAGAAAAAGTGGACATCTCTGCCTTACTTTTTAAAAATTTTGAATATAAACGATAAATAATTGATTAAATAATTACATAATGTTTTTAGAACAATTTTCTACTGCAAACAATGACAAACCCTTACATTTAAATCAGAAAATACGATTATTTTCTACATTTTTTGGGATTACATAATTGTTTAAATAATTTGCATTTGCTTAAACCATTGGAAATTGTTTTAAAAATCATGAAAAATTTGATACTATTCCGATTTAACAATTTCTAATTCTTGGCGCATGATCTTTTTCAGGATTTTTGTCGTGGAATCTGAGAAGAGAGAAGAAACGTATATCCATCATGTGTACGGGCCATAATTCTAACTTTTCCTTGCATTTGCTTCTGGCTTTCGATAAAGATCACAATAAATCACCCGTCAATAATGATCACCTCTTACCATCACTTAAATTAGGCAAAACATTGCTCAATTATATTTTAATGAAAAATGACCAAAACTCTCAACAGAAATTGAACAGATTAACCGATATTCTTCCATCTTTTTTTTAATCGTCTCGTCGGTATGTAATGAACCTAATGCAGAATATTAAAATTAAATTTCTTAATATTTTTATTATTTTTAATTTGTCTCAACCAGCTATAATCTCTAACAATAGGAAAGTTGAGTGAGGTATGACAGGCACTCAATCTAAATCCTGGGCTCGAACCTGGGTTTACGATGTTTAAAGTCCTAAGCAACTTTTTATTGATGTTCTTTTCTGTTTGTTGGTTACGTTGTTGTAAACAATAACATTAAGATTTTAGCAGAATTTACTAGTCCTTGTAATCATTTAATATTTTGTTTAACTCATAAAATACGATTTCAAAAGTTTTTTCAAAAGGTAATTATTTAAACAAGTTATATTTGCTTAAACAATTAAAAGGTGGTTCATCTATTCCTTGTATACCGATTTACTTCTATCTTTTTTCATCGTCTCGTCGTTGTGTGATGAACCAAATGCATAATATTAAAATTAAATTCCTTAATATTTGATAATTTTTAATTTCTTTAAAGCGACTGTAATCTCTAACAATAGGAAAGTTAAGTGAGACATGACAGGCACTCAATCTAAATCCTGGGCTCGATCCTGGGTTTACGATTTTTTAAGTATTGTAGAATAAATAACACTGTAGACCACCTTTAGTTTCATAGCGAGGCAGAGATCCAAGTACTATGTTCACCATGAGTATACTCATGATGGCGGTTTGCTGCTTCCTAGGCGCAAAAATGCATCAATTTTCAATTAATTCGAATGAAACAAGAACCAGGCCATATTTCGAAAAAAGCTCTCTGGTCAGTCCTGTATTTAGGCATGTATATTCTGTGGTTTAAATATGAAATCATTCAATTCGGAATTATCGGAGAAAAGCTAGCCAGAGTAATACATGGGCTAATTTTAAAGTCTGAGGAAGCACCTTAAGGAGAGGCGCAGAACTAGTTAAGGGAAATACAATGTGGCGCTGTTCCTGAAGATACATTTAAATTAGTCCTTTTAAAAATTAAGTCTGAGCTTTATTTGTCTTACGCCCGGTTCAATAATCTGGGTTTCCAGCAGTATAGCTTGCCTAATAATGGCTTCCGCCTAATCCCAATCCAATAATCTTAATGATGGTTGTCGAAGTATATTTGTTGGTGAGACGGAAAATGAAAAGGGCACACCAGTCCAATGACCGAACGCTGAATAAAGTCGACGACGCCAAGTACAGTTTTTGTCGCGTTTACTCACGAGTCGCGCATCTAGACCGGCAATTATGCTAAGCAATAGCCGGTGCCAACATCCCCATGTTAACGTGTATCTTGCCGGTGATTCTTCCCTCCTTCCTGTCAATGTGAAGTGGAATCGTGCAGTCATGTGTTGTTTTTGAGCGATTCACAAGCACCTAGTCGTGAATCTGTGAACCTGATCTTGTGGATGGTGTAGTGTGGTGGTGTAATGTGACAGCCGGAAAATTCGGCCCTGAGCGTGCCTGACAACGAAATAAAACATGTTCGAAGACATTAGTGGATGTTTTGTATCAATAAGATGATGTTACCCCCAGTCCATTCTACTCGGAGCTCCTGTCTATTGACAGTTTTTTTTTAATTCTGTGCTCGAGCAGGTACATGTTTTTAATTAACTTTTTAGGATTTCGTTAAAAATGACGTTGAATAGGCGTGACCAGTCTATCAATTTGAGTGCGTTAAGAAATACCACGTGACAACTGCCCACGCCTTAGACGAGGTATCACTGGGCCGAGCATGCCCCTCATTCCGCCTCCAAGTGACGCCCCTCCGAGGTTTAGACTGGTGGCTCACAAAAAAGTAAGTTCCACCTGGCCTATTCCTGTTGGAATTTCGGACAGGGGTTAAATTTATGGTCCACTGAACCGCATTTCGCACAAGGGTTGGCGGCTGTCTTACCCCAGTACTCGGGGGCAGGAGTCCGTCTTAACATTGGGTCTTCCTTCAGTCTCCTCCGCACCCTTTCCATAATGGAAGCGCCGTTAGGGGAGTCTTCAGTTCCCTCGGTGTCACTGGCCCTGAGTTGTGGTGGAGGCGTCCGGGTCCTTAAGAGGGGTGCGCTCCCGAGTTTTGGTGCACTCCATGCCCTGCGGCTTCGATTGCCGCGTTACCACTAGACAGGGACCTTCTCCTAAATTCCGCGTCTGACACGGAACTCGTGTCCGATTCGGCCTTCTTTACTTGGTCCTGCACAGGGTCAATCACGCCCCGAACGTATAGCGCCTCGAGCGTGATGCGGCTGTCTTCTCGTTGTCAGCCCACGTACTCGTGGTACCTCGCCTTGTATTCCTCCGTTCGAGGATCTTCGAGGGTGGCACTTTCCCTCAGCTGGCTGAGCACCACCCAGTCCCTCTCGATCAGGATGATAGGTCGACCGTCGATGTTCACGAGCAACATCTGAATTTTAATTTTTTTCCCATACCAGCTAGCCTGGAAATTGCTAATTCTTATTGAGACTAGGCTAACATCTAGCTACTGAACTCCTTGACGTTCAATCCTAACGTATCCTAAACTATTTTAATTGACTTACGTTTAGGAAGAGTACGATCGGTTCCGAAGTCTCTTGCGTCTCGGGCTCTTGATGACCTTCTGATCGGCCGATCGTTTAAGATTAGGTTCCGCGAGCCAAACCATTTCGTCCTCCGATTCTCCCTATACGGGTGGTTCCCCTTCCCCACCCGAGTCATGAATCTCGAGATGTTCTGGGACTAAAGCTACCGCCTCCTCCGGCGTTAGTTCCTCATACTCTGATGAGTCAAGGTCCACGTATCTGAACAAGTAAGAAACGTTTGCTCGAAACGTTTTGACTCTTTCTGGGGTAGAAATGTGCCGGTTTATTAACCAAGTCTCCTACTTTGAAGGCGACATCTCTGGGACCTTGGTTATAATATTTTGATTGTTCAAAAAATTCCTGATCCTGGTGCTTAGTAATTAGATCCCTGAGATGGGTGAACCTTGATATTCTAGTTGCATGGGATCCCGTCCTATATTTAAAAATGGCAGGGTACACCGTGTAGTATTGTGAACGGACGAATTGTATGCGAATATAACTCTTTTAGGTGTACATTCTATTCCCGGTGATCCTGCTCCACGAACGAGACTATCATGGTCTCAAGGACTCGATTAGTCCGTTCAACCGGGTTCGCCTGAGCGTGGTAATCCGGGCTGAACGAGCGGTGGATATTATACTCCCTAGATATCTCGTCCAATAAATTATTCGCGTATTCATGTTGACTGCATTCGCCTTCCTGAGACGATCCACCTCCATTCATTTTGTAAAAAGATCCTTTATATTACTAGATATTCATGGCCCTTTTTACTTCTTGGAAATGGACCCATTAAGTCCGTGGCGACTACAGCCCACGGCATATGAACTAGCCGGTGGCCCATTAGGTCTTTCGGGCCTGACTAGTCAGATTTTGTGAGTTAACAGGCTTGACACGTGTTGATGAAAGTACTGACGTCCTTAAAATTCTCCGCCAGTAGTAGCGCAACTATTCTTTGTAGAAAGTTTTCTTAATGTCCATGTGGCCGGATTTAGATGTTTCGTGCACCTCTCTCATTACGTCATTAATCTGGTCTTGAGATATGACCAATTTCCAGGCGTTCAAATCATCCAGGATTTCCTCCAATAAGGGGTTATTTTGGTATAGATATAACCGAAGAGCAACCACTTTCCAACTTTTATACATAGTGAGAGGGCTTATGACTGTTTTACGGCGTCTCTCATACCATTTGTCCTCCACTGGGTCCATTGGACAGCATTCTACTGGCATAGGCTATTTGTTTTTTTAGCGTTTTGCTTTTGAGTGATTACTACGCAAGACCGGTATTGCTGGCGTCTGTCTAAATAGCAAATGGGACGCTAAAGTCGGGATACGCCAGAATCAGTGATGAAATTAAAGCTTTCTTAAGCATCTGGAACGTAATCGTAATCTAGTTCGTAATCTAGTCGGTCGAGGGTATTCCAATATTGGCCTTGGCTTATCTTCGTCGACGTTGAGACCTGTATGATCACTACAAATCCCTGATATTGGACTTGTAACTTACAGAAGTCGCATTTATCAGGGTTAAGAGTCAACCCAGTTTCCTGAACCCGTTCCATGGTTTTTTTTTAAAACCAATAGAGATGCTCAACGAACGTTTTGGTCACGACTATGATATCGCCTAAATACGTGAACACGTACTTTTCTTCCCCCTCCTGAATCAAAGGAATTTGATAATACGCCTTATTTAAATCCGACGTCGAAATATATTGAGCTGAACTCAATTTTTCCAAGATCTCAGTCATAAAGGGTAAAGGATATGCATCTTTCTTGCTGACCTCATAGACTGTTAAAAAGTCAATCCACATCCGATATCCTCCATTTGATTTCCGAGTTATCCCGACTGCACTACACCACTTGCTTGATGAGGGCTCGATGATGTCATCGATCATCTTTTGGGCTTTATTTAGTAATGCCTCATGGACCTTTAGTCACATGCGGTAGTTTCTTTGTCTGATTGGAGAACTTCCCTGGGTGTCGATCATATGTTCGACAAACATAGCCGCAGGTAATTTCTCTAGAGGAGAGGGAAGCACTCACTTTAAAAATGCGTTAAGCTCATCCCGTTCCTCTTCCGCAAAGTAGCAATTCCTTTTTAACTATCGGGATCATCTCCGTCCACTACCCCGAAAGAAAATTTTATGAGTGGCTTGTCGCCCCTCCAAATTTCTCTATATCTCGCGTGGATTATAAGCCCGAAATTCTCTGCAAAGTCCGTGCCTAACAGGCACAGGTCAGCCAGGCCTGGTATTATTCGGACTACTATCTCGCGGCTGAGAGTTGCCAGCAACTCTCTGTATTGCCGATGAGTGGTGGTTGAGCCGGTCATGTTACTAAGAGCCGTAGTTGAATTTATTTGTTGATTTTTGTCATCGTATTGAGTGCAGTTTCCTTGGCAATAGGCCGAGTCACAACCTATTTGACTCAGTGCGCCTTACCGCAGTTGTGGCAGAATTTTACGCACTTAGTTGGTCATCTCTTTCAATGTTGATGATTACAATGACAGTTAAAGCAGGGTGTTTCCTGCTTATGTTAGATCTTTGCCTTGCGATTCCCTTTGGATTACTATTTCCGAATTGATACTTACCTTTATTCGACTTTTCCGAAGTCCATTGGTCCTTATTGTCAGCCGAGTTTTTCTTAGCTCGAAACGTTAGTAAGTCGAGAAGGACTTTTACTAGTTTATCAATAGTAGGTTTATGTTACCGAATTGTGAACGGATAGCAGCTTTGAAGCCTTTCTATGTAGGCCAAGCCCACCGGTTTATACTGAACCGTTCGGCCAGTAGGTCATCTAGCAGAAATGACATCGCCGTCAGCATTTCCTCATCATTGAGGTTACACACCTCTTTTTCGCTTTAGACTCTATCCAGGAAACTTTCTACGCCGTGCTTTGAACAAACTGTTGGAATGGTTGAGTTGAATAGCAACCCCCTGTTACCGCTATTGTACCATAAATAGGGGTGCTATTTGAAATTGGCGGGTTTGTCACACCTTCTTGATAGTTGGGCGTATTTGCAAAGTTCGGAACCAATGGTTTATGGTCCCGAATATATTATGGAATTTTTTCCGGCCTAGGCTGCGTTACGCCTGATTTATCTGATGTCATTGCGATTTGCCTTGGCTCTCTCTTTATAAGCGATTCATCGAATTTCGGCTGGAGTCAGTTTAGAAAATTTATTCACCTCCTTATTGTCTCTGCTAGACCAACGGATACCGCGCATGCCTGCCTCTTTCTGTAAGAGCCTAATGATCCGATCTTTTAAGATCTGTGCGAAGCGCCATGAGCTGTGACCCCTTTTGTTCAACAATTCCCTTAGTCCAGCCTCATCCATCTTCGTAATGGATTGAGGTACTTGGGATTCCAGCTCGTCCGCCATTTTGACAGTCTTTATTTTATTTACGGTAAGAAAATGCCTACCGCTATTTTCTTATCAGTTGTGAACCACACTTAAGTGTAATCAATGGTTTGACTTTGTTCGATCAGCATGCAAAGTCAAAATAACAAGTTTAACCTAAGACCGAAACTAAAAATGTTGATTTGAGTTTAAGTCCCATGTGAATGATAGATAAATTCTATATTATCGTAAATTTAGAGACTTGATATTTAATGCTTAACGCGTTTCTACTTTATCACGCCTGATTGAGCAGTGCGGTGAAATCTCCGCGATAACTCATAAAAATCGCTGTGATTTTTTTTCGTTTCTATTATTCCCTCGAGGTTTAATAAAATCCGATTTCTGCTTATTGAGTTAAGGTGTAAAAAATGAATTTGTATCCAAATAATTTTTAATTAATTAGATTTCATGGATTTAATTAAGCTTCGATTAACTAAACTTTTAGTCATCTAATTAATTTTAGATTAAGCAAATTTTTAACATTTCATTAATTAATTGAACTTTAGTTATTTAATTAATTTTTGATCTACTACTTTAGTTGTTTAATTAATTTCCAATTAATCAAATGTTATTTATTCGATTACCCTATAATTAATTAAACACATTTGTTTTATTAGTTTCTGGTAAATTGAATTTGCTTTATTTGTTTAATTTTTTAATAATTAATGGTCTTTGTTTAATTAATTAAACCTTAGTTATTTAATTAATTTTTCATTATTCTAATTTTATTTATTTAATAAATTTGCAATTAATTAAATTTTATTTTTTAAATTATTTTTTTATTTTATTAACCTTCAATCATTCAGTTAATTTCCAATTAATTAAATTTCCTTTATTTAATTAAGTTTTAATTAATTAACTTCGTTTATTTAAATCACTTTTAATTAATTAAACTTCACTTGTTTAATTTTTAATTGATCAAGTTTCACTTACTTAGTCAATTTTCACTCAATTAACTGAATCTGATTTATTTTACCATTTTTCAATCAATAATTTTCTTTATTTTTATTTAATATCCCATTGGCTAATTCTCAGCCTGTAAATATAAGTCAAAGGACATTGGCCACGTCTAAGCTAATTCGAAATTTATTTAAGTCAATTCAAAATAGTGAGCTTTAATTTTTTTTATCTTTGAATGATTGCCAAAGTTTTTCCTGAAGGGCGGCACATCGCTTATTACCCTAAACGATTAAAAGGTATTAAATGAGACTAATGCAATTTACTACTTGATGTTACATTATTAATTTTCTCCCCACTAGCCCACCACAGAGAGGGGTAGGACTAGAAGGAGACTGAGCAAGGATGATAAATCAGCCGTGTAATATAATCTTATAAACATTTTTACGGGTAACAATGAAATATCTAGTCTTATTACGGTTGTCATTGCCTCATATAAAATAATTAACCCAAGAAAATTTTTCCCAGTGGCCTGGGGTTTATATTGTGTGTCCAACAAACAAACTGAACATTTAAGTGAACCTATTCGCCTCAAGTTTATACCCAACTTAAAATTAATAACTTAATCAATAGAAGGTTTAACTAGCTGAAATGGTACCTTCAAAATGGCGCAACATTTGTGACACAATAGGTCACACAAGATCGCCGCTATGTTGGAAATGTCACTTATTGAAATGCCACCGAGCATATTAATTTATTTTTATTCCCGACTACAAACGACCACTGGCAGCAACCGAATCCAAAAATTTTAAAGGTTTCTTTTTTGGTTTTGGCCTTCAGGTAAAGCCTTATGGTTATGAACCAGTGATAGCTTCCCAATTTTGAGAGCACAGATCACAAGGACAATCGCTTTAACCGAATATTTAGGGTACAGCTGTTGCAACTCCTTTTTGAGGTTTTAATACCTCTCCTCCTTTTTTCTTCTCCTTGGCAGTGATGTTGTAGTCGGCCGGAGGCGAGAATTCGATCAAGAATATTGTTCGTTTCTCGAAGCCTTGGAGAACGATATCAGGTCTCGAGTGTGCAACGGAGACGGCTGTCCGAAAATTGTAGTTCCAGAAAATATGGTTTTTCTTGTTTCGGACACTTGCTCTATATTCTTTGGAGCGTTCGGAAGGGCAGGGTAACGGTCAAGACCGTAAGAGCGACGAAGATTATAATAAAGTACTGTTAAGGTCGCATTATGTCTGTCGAGATACGTTGTTCTTGTGTGGGTTGGAAACCCGGATATTATGTGTTTTAGGCACTCAGCGTGTGCATGATACGCTGTGCACCTATGGCTGCGGACTTCTTGACATAAAATCCTGCCTCGGTATACTAAGGTGGAAAGGAAAACGTCCTGGCGTGCGAAAAGGAAACCCTCTGTACCTAAATTGAACCCTGGTGATCTGAGGAAAGCAAAAGTTTGCTCCTTCAACAAGGAATGTTTTTCTACATTTTTGTGAATGTTTTCGTGCATTTTCTTGTCGAGTAGCTGTTGGTGAAATTTTTGAACTTTTGCATTGCTTACTTCGGCTTTCAGAAGTGATTCATCTAGTTGAAGTAATGTACTTTCTTCACTTCTGATGTTAAAATTCGTACCAAGGGTATCGACTTTCTGCGCCGCGGCTTTGTAAAGGAACGCTCCTTTGTAAAGGAACGCTCCTTTGCCAATAATGTGGTGTTTCTTGATCATTTTTAGATGAGGGTCTCATCCATTTGCAATAGTGTAAGCTGTATGCAGAAAAATTTTTTTATGAAGATATTGCAGATTCAGAAGTCCGTGCTCGCCCGTACCGGCGTGAGATGTACAATCGCGGAACAGACGAATTGATATGCAAGCTCTTATGCATATGAATAATCATACCTACGTGTGGCGATATCAAGGGCTGTAAGCTCGTTCTTTGTCCATTGAACTATCCCAAAAGAGGCACGCCCAGGTATGTATAGGTCTCCCCAGTGCCAACATGTCTACTAACACCTATATCCACAAGCGCAGAATCCTTGGGAACGCCAATAATCTCTTCTTTCTTCTGATGATTTTTGACATGCTTATCTTTTTTCGAGCTACGTTCGTACATTTCTCTTCATACAGGCTCAAATTTTCGAACAATCCTGCTTGTGTGGAACAGCTGTAAAGATCTTATACAATGTGTTTAAACAAGTTATTGGCTGGTAATTCTCTGGTTCGGACAAGTTGCCTTTTTTCTATAGGATTAGAGGGCGTCCTAACACTAGCCACTGCGGAATGGGCGTTTCCGACTTTTAATATGAGGTGAATATGCGGGCCAGATCTGCCGTGGAAATGAAAATAAGCGTATCTGCAATTTTTGTCGAAATTGAGATAACCTCTTCACTAGGTTTACGATACATTACTCACATATGTAAAATAAAAATAAAAATTGTTAATGGAAAGTAGATAATTTTAAGAAATAATTGACCTTATCTTTGGGAAGCAGAGACTATGCAAATGGGAAAAAGCGGAACTGGCAAGTGGGAGTTCGCGCCTCCCTGCGCATGCGCGCCGTTCAGTTCATGCGTTCATTCCAAGTGGATATATTATTAATATTAATTGAAATTTAATTAGCTTTGGCTTTAACTTATTGTAGTGATAAAAAATGAATAATTTTCATAAAAAGTTGAAATATCTGCTAAGTTATTAATCGTTTGTACTCGAGCGGCGCAGATACGGCGACCGGCTGATTTGAAGTGCCAACTCGAACGGCGCTCGGTTTATTTGAAGTGTCAACTCGAGCGACGCTGCTATGTCGTTACGGTCTTTAGTAAGTCGATCTGTTTATTTACGATGTGTGATAAGATATTTGTCTCGGAAATACTTTCGTGGACTAGGCTCGGCTTCCGCTAATAACCAAATCTTAGCTCGGTTTAGTTAGCCTCAGCCTAGCATTCGCTTGAAAAAGTCTTGGTAGTGAATGTAACAAACTGAAAAAAAAGGATTACCCTTACCAAGGGAATTTTACTTGGCTGAAGTAAGTGATAAATATATGCACTTTTAATCAAAAAATAATTTCTTTAAGCCAGAGAAATGTTATTAGGATTAAGTTGAGATTCCTTTATTTAAAAATACGACCTATTGGTCGGAGGGAAATATTTCTTTAATTGCTATACAGTCTGTCAAGTTAAAGCGTGGGTGGCTTTACTCGCAGACGGTAAGGTGTATCGACATGATTTTGGTGTCAAAATATTAAGAAGAGCTCCCTCTTT
>NC_046660.1:144148095-144151780 GCF_010883055.1 Belonocnema kinseyi
AGGGAGCTCTTCTTAATATTTTGACACCAAAATCATGTCGATACACCTTACCGACTGCGAGTAAAGCCACCCACGCTTTAACTTGACAGACTGTAAATGCATTAACTCTTGGTCACAAATAAATATATTTTTCATTTAATTAATATTAGTTTGAATTAAATTATTGTTTTTTTTTTTATTTAAATAAACCTAAATTCCTATTTAAAGTATGGAAAAATAATGCATTCAATAAATCGATCTATTTGAATCAAATATATATTTCCATGAATGACTAATCAGATTTCAACGAATCTAGACTTTTTGAATTGAGCAAATGATTTTCTTGAATGTAAGAAATACGTATTCGAATTAAGAAAATACAGCTAAAGAATTCATTTCTTTAGATCGATAAAATTGGATGAAGAAATTACATTGATTTCCGACGGATTACGCTACGCATCCAACGAATCCAGTGAAGAAGATAGTGAGGAAGTAAGAGGTGTGAGACGCCGAAAAATTAGAATTATAGAGAGCGATAGTGAAGTTAAAAGTTTCTAAATGATGCAACCAATTGATTTTTAAACTGCTTTTCACCAATGACCTCCTGGAAAAAATGGTTTCTGAAACCCATATATACGCGAAACAAAAACTGTAAGGGAAGACGCTATCTGCAAATTCGATATGGCAAAGCTGGCGTGATGTGACGAACGCAGAATTTTGGGCATTTATTGCTGTTGTATTCAATATGGGCACAATCACGTTGGCTAATTTGCAAGAATATTGGTCGAATTTCGTTCCTAACATACAATCCTAAAAAACGACAAAATGGGGTATCAGAGTTTATACTCTAGCTGACTCGAATACTGGCTAGTTTTGTTGCATTTGGCTAGGGGTGGCTCAAAGAGGCTTTTATTTTGTAGAGGGCTTTTATTTTTTATTTAAACAGGTGCCGGTTTTGACTTGAAGTTTCCCATGTAAAATGCATGGGGAAAAATAAATTTTTTGAGTTTTTGGAATAATCTTTTAGGGTGTGAAAAAATGTGACGGGAAAGTATGGGGACCTGTAGAGAATTATCGAACGAAGAATTTCATGTATCATATATATGGGTTTGACACCCCTAACACACCACCACGAGTACCTGAAAACTACCCTTAAAACAAAAAATGTGAATTCTTCATGAAATCGACATTTTGAGCACTGTATTCTGGTCTTTTTTTACTTGAAATTATTAATATTGATCTAATGGAATATTCATTATCATTGGTTAATTAATTTTTAATTATATAAACACATGGAATTTGTTTAAATATTTTGTTTGAAAATTAATTTTTGTTTCCTTAAAATTATTACTTTTAGTCTACTGAAATGTTTAATAACATTGGTTCATTAATTTTCAATTGTTTAAACAAATGGAATTTGTTTAAATAATTTTTTAAAAATTCTATTTTCCCTAAAAATGATAACTATTGGTCTAGTGGATTATTTATTAACATTAGGTCATTCATTTTCAATTATTTTGAACACAAGGAATTTCTTTAAATAATTTCGTTTCGATTTTTTTTAAATTAAAAATTATTACTGTTGGTCTATTGGAATATTTATCAGTAATATTTAAGTGATCATTTTTATTACAACATTTTTTTTCAAAACAAATTAATCAAACAATGTTGATAAATGTTCCACTAAAGAAATATTATTAATTTTTAATAAAAAATTATTTACAGAAATTCTATTTGTTTAAACAATTAAAAATTAATGGACTAATGTTAATAAATATTCCACTAGACCAATAGTAATAATTTTGAAGGAAAATAACAAAATTTCGAAAAAAATTGTTCAAAGAAATCCTATTTGTTTAAATATTAAAACATGAATTAACCAACGTTAATAAATATTCTACTAGAATAATAGTAAACATTTTTAGGAAAATCACTTAAATGTTGGCGTAAGCTTTTTTTTTTTGGGGTGGGGGGGCATGGAAATTTACCAAAAAAGGGGAAAAGCCATTCAACCATTTCCGACATCAAAAAGCAATTGGCAAGCAATTGAGTGGATCATATCGCCAGCATCGTGAGCAAGCTTCTACGTCACGTTCCGATAAAATCCGACGTAATGGGAAGATTCACGTTGCACTAAAAGGGCCAAAAAGAGACTGCGCGATTTTCTCTGACCGTAGCATGCCTGGAGGTAGAATATCACAATAAAGCTAATTAAAAAGTGTAATATTTATCAAATTTGGTTGTTTTGGATGTAAAAATAAATAAATTGGTGAAATTTTATTATTTGTATACCTTTGTTTATAACTGATTTTTAAATACTTGTACAATTTTTCCCTAATTTGGCCAAAATCGTCTTGAGTAGCTTGTTCGCGCAAGAGGAAAATGGCCTCGAGTGTAAAGGGTTTTCATAAGGTAAGTGAGGACTTATAAAAAAATGTCACCAGGTTTTTAAATGATCCCTGTACGTTGCACTTTTTAAGGCAACTAAAGACTTGAAAAGAAAATGTGATCAGATCGTTTAAGTATCGCTTTAAAAGTAATTTTAATCATATAACTACATAATTATATAAGTTAATTATATAAGTATTATATAAAGTTAATTATATAAAGTAATTATATAAGTAGGATACTACTTAAGAAACTCAAAAATTCTTCTGTGAAACAAATTAGTACATTATAATACCTAGAATGAGTGATATAAAATTAGAATTATTCTACCAAGTAGAGTAATTCAAAGTATCCGAAATTTTTAATAAGCTTAACTGCACATTTTTACTGAATTCGATGAGAATGCTTTTTTCTTTTCAGAAAATCTAATAATTTAGTATACTTTATGTAGGCAGCCACTTTTTGTCGTTTAAAACGACAAAATCTATTAATATATTAATTTGCCTTAAAAAAGGCTATAGATGTTGTCATGATTGTGAGTGGCTAAAACATTGTAAGTAGAACCATTTTTTTAATATGCGAGGCAAAATGTGGAGTCCAAACTTGTGAGCAGTACATAAGAATGGGCCTAACTAACGTGATATATAATTAGCGTAGTGTGTGTGGTTGTTTAAATTCTACAGAGTGACGTTCGATAATTCCCAACATCTTCAGACCTTTAGCGGTACAATAGTCAATATGCTGGAGGAAAGAGAGTTTATTCTCTACAAACATTCCAAGGTCTCGCATTACATGAATAGTTTCGACGATAGATCTATCTATCAGGTATTGGAATTGAAAAGGATATATTTTTCGTGAAAAATGCATCATTTTACACTTAGAAGTATTTAATGTCATCCCATTTTCCAGACACCACATATATAAGGCGATAATATCTTTTCGAACTGCAACAGCGTCCTCAAGGGATGTAATGATAGTGTACATTTTTAAATCATCAGCAGAAAGTAAGGCCATAACAATGGTTAATATTTGTATGATATCATTAACATAGATATTAAATAACAGCGGGCCCATGTGTGATCCATGAGGCACGCCAGACGTTGCAGTAAATTCGCGGGAGTACACGCCTTTGCACTTCACAGCAAGCAGCCAGCCTCTCAGATAACTATTGAACCATTTTAATAAATTTCCATGAATTCCAAATGCCTCTAGTTTCTGGGTCGACCTCGTGTGATTAACCTTGTTGAAAGCGCGAGAAAAGTCAGTATAAATTACATCAACTTGCTTATTATCATCAAGCGCCTCCGCAATAAACTGA
>NC_046660.1:144151880-144154370 GCF_010883055.1 Belonocnema kinseyi
AAACTAAAATTAACTATTAGTAAAAATACATGCCTTAAAAATACCAAAATAAATTTAAGACAATGAACTATTATAACTGCTCAATAAATTTTAAATAAAGGGAAAGGAAAAGACAGAAAATTTCAATAAATAATATTTTTTATTCAAAACCCCTAAAACCCTAAGCACATAATTATTTTTTCTAGCTAAAAAAACATACCACTCAAACAAACACACATACACAGATTCACATTCTTAGTCCAACTAAAGAATTCTGTGACCTGAAAGAAAAATGAGAAATTTCAAAATTATAAAAAATACATATATTTAAATATATCTCCCATATTTCTTACAAACCTACCATTTCCAAACACCACATATAGCGATTGACAGCATACCAAAAGCCGCGGTAGCAACATTGTTCAAAAAGGCCCATCTTTACGAACGCCTTTCACGCTGCCCTCCATACATTGTCCAAATAGGGTTGTCCATAGGAAATCCACTCTTTAGGCGTTCCCAATTTAAAACCCTGCCATTCATAGGTGACTTTCAACAAAGGCCTGGTATGATTCGTGGACAAATACTTTAAATGTCAAGAACCAATCTGTAACAAAAAGCATACATAAAAATTATTCGAACACACTTCACTTTAGTATATTAAAAAGGATGCAAAAATTTTACCTCTACTATTTTTTTTTATTAAACACCGCCCATTTTCTTCCCATCAGAGTAAATATCTCCTTATCACCTCTTATGTTATTTAAAACTTCTGTTGTATACCTTCTCACATTTGGATAAAAAACATGGTCACTTTTTACCCATTCCCACTGTAATTGGACCCTGCGTTCATACCTCAAAATAAGGAATTCCCTTTTCACCACCTTTCTACATCTGCTACTTCGCCACGTCATGGAATCAACCACGAGCTAAAACAAAAAAAAAAACAAAAAAATTCACATACATTAAAAATGTTTCAAAAACAACAGTAAGAAGAAATAATAAAAAAAAATTTTCTTTCTTTTAACACTTACCAAATCTAATATGTCTTTTACTAAATTGCCGTAACGATCTCCAGTTTTACACACCCCATTTAACCCAATTGTTTAATCTTTCGAGGAATGCATAATCGTACATTTGTTTTTTGTACAACCGCAGGATTTCGCCGGGTGCGGGTGCTAATCTGGAAAATTGCACCCGCTCCCAGCGAAATCGCGGCAAAATTTCAGCCACAACCACGTCTCACGACCGTGAGATAGGTAGTTACAGTCTGTAAAGGAATCAATACCACGATCCAGCAAAAGCCTCGTGCACCCTAAGAACACGGAGTGACCCAAGGACAACCGCCTTCTGCGACAATTCAATCGATTTCCCTAGGAGCATTTAGAGGAGCGATATTAAGGTTAATGCCGTAAGAGTGACAGAGATGGTAATAAAGCACTCTTAGTGCCGCATTGTGCCTTTGAATGTAGGTCGTTCCCGCGTTAGTTGGACAACTAAATAGTATGTGAGCTAAATGATTGGGGTGTGCATGGCACGCCCTGCAGCTATCATCAGGAATTTCTTGGCTCAAAATGTGGCGACGGTATGTTGAGGTGAAAATGACACAATCTTGGCATGCAAAAATGAAACCCTTCGTACCAGACTTCAATCCGGGCGATTTAAGGAAAGAAAACGTTAGCTCACAAGACATTGACTGATCCTTCACATTTCTGTGGAAGATACCGTGCATCCTCTTATCGAAGAGCTGTTCACGAAAGTTTTTCTCTTGTGCTTTCTTAATCCAGGCTTTCAGGAGTGAATACTCGAGATAGATAAGATTTCATGCATTTTGCTCACCCCTAATACTGAAGCCAAGTCCGAGTGTTTCAGCAGCCTCCTCCGCTGCTTTGTACAGAAACGCTCCTTTGCCCACTTCTTCGTGATTCATGACCATTTTAATCAGAGGGTCTCTTTCATTTGCAACTCTATGTGCTGTACCCAGAATAATCCTGTTGTGAAGACATTCAAGACGTTCAAGCTTTTATTCATGTGCATAACCTTTCTTGTCCCGAAATCAAGGGATCTAAGCTCGTTCTTCGTCCATGGAACTACTCCAAATGAATAGAGTACTACCGGGGCGGAAAGCATGTTCGTTGCAGATCCTTTGTTCCTCGCCGACAGTTCGGAAGACCAAATCTCCCGGATAAGACGTTTGTATCTGCTTCGGAGAGTATCCTTTATAGATGTCACATCCTGAATGCGGCTCTGTGGCACGCCCAGGTATGTATAAGTCTCTCGAGCGCAAAGGTGTCGTATAGCGCTTCTATCATGAGCTTAGGATCTTCAGGGATGCCATTAACTTTTCCTCGCTTCAAATAAACCTTGGCGCATTTGTCTAACCCAACTTCCATTCCAATTTCCTTAGTATACCGTTCGACAATCCCTAGAGCTAGATGTAGTTGCTCTTTGTTTTTAGCATAGATCTTAAGATCGTCCATGTAAAATACATGAGTGACCTTGTACTTTCGATCT
>NC_046660.1:144154470-144158769 GCF_010883055.1 Belonocnema kinseyi
TAATTAGTTTCAAGTTTAAAAGAAATGGTTTTTTGTCTTGTTTTTGTTTTTTTTTAAATCGTAATAATTTTTTTCAGTAAGAATGTTCATTCCATTATATATAAATAAAATTATATATCTTTTTTAGATATTTTAATGCTATATTGATTTGATTTAGTTTATTAATGGTAATTGACCTTGTGACATATTTTTGCTTAAAGCATAGCTAGAAGCATACAATTAATGACTTACATATTTTGTTCGTTTACATAATAGTAGACTTAGTATTAATATTCGTGAAAAAGAAGAAACAATCATAAAATTATTAATTTTCCAGTCTATACGACGTTGCTTAAATCGTTACAAAATAATTTGAAAAGGCGTGCAAATATTGATGACGAATATTTGTAAAATTAGTAAAGTAATACCGGGTAGGTTACATATGCGCATCAATGAGAAATTATGAAATACCTGAATACAGTGATCTGCTACATGTGCAAAAAGCATTGATCGTAGTAATGAATTGATTAATAGGTTGGTTAAAGATATCTACATCGTAAGAAATCTCTTTAATTGAATTAAATATACTGCACATTTCCGTCACTGTGGTGTGTGAGGCATAATCTGTGTTTTATTTAGGTATTTCGAACAATTGAACATCTCTCAACCTTATCGATGGTGATGAGAATGGTATTTGTTGCAAAATCGCAGGGCAGTCAATGTGACCATTGAGTATTTTGTGTAAAAATATTTGACCTTCGAGAGTTCTTCTGTTGTCTAAGGGATAGACTTTTAGTATTTCATTAACAATATTAAGGTAAATAGTCTCTCTAGGGATCTTCAGTTTGAACGCAATCGCTCGCCGAAAACGATTTTGAATCGACTTAATTTTATCTTTAGAGGCTTTTTTATGCGGAGCCCATATCATGGAGGCGTATTCTAATATGGGTCGGACTAAAGACGCAAGAAGCGTTTACATTATTTTGTTTGTCAGAAGTCTTTAGAGGCACGGAGTATAAGTCCAAGTATTTTCGAAGCTTTAAGGACACGCTGCTATATTGTTCTGTAAAATTAAGATCGCTGCTAAATATTATGCCTAAATTATTTATGCTTGCAGTTATCTGGAAGGAAGATTTATTTATATGATACTGATGTTTTATAATTACAGATTTCCGCGAGAACGAGATAGTTTGGCATTTATCGACATTAAAATACATTCCATTTATTTGGCACCAATGGCTGATACTATCTAAGTTCTTTTGTAGGAGTTGAGCGTCCTCAATTGATCTAACCATAGAGAATAATTTCAGATCGTCGGCATAGAGCAAGAGTTTCCCAAAAGTTATCACTCTAGCCATGTCATCGATAAATATGATGAACAATATCGGCCCCAGGTGCGAGCCCTGGGGAACTCCCGAACAAGGACAGTAACTATAAGATTCGGATCCTCCTGTTTTTACAAGTTGTGATCTCTCCTTCAGGTAACTGCAGAACCAGTTTAACAAAGATCCTGTGACACCATAAGCTTTTAATTTTGATAGAAGTAGGTCATGATTAACTCGATCAAAGGCTTTAGCGAGATTTGTATAAATAGCATCTACCTGGTTACCAGATTCAATATAATTTGTGATATATTATCTATAGACTGTGAGATTAGTTACCGTGGATCTACGAGAACGGAATCCATGTTGCTCATCTGCCACATTATTTCTGAACGTATTTTGAAGACAATCTGCGATAATGTTGTCTATTATCTTAGAGACTACATTTATAGTAGTATGGATATCCGCCTATAGTTGCTTACATGTTGTCGATTGCCGGCCTTGTGAATCGGGGTAATTATGGCAACCTTCCAATGCTTCGGAAAAACTCCAGTTCTTAATGATTGGTTATAAATCAACCGCATAGGTTCAATCATAACCGATTTACATTCAATAAAAAACCGAGGAGATGTACTATCTGATTCCGCACTTTTCTGCGGGTCAAGGACCTTTATCTTATCACAGATTTGCTGTGAAGATAATTGCATGGTTGATAATACGTTGTTATTTTCAAAATCATTTATGCAACAAGAAAAATCGCCAATAGTGTGAACTGACTTAAAATAAGCTGCAAAAATGTGAGCGATTTCATTTCCATTGCTTGTTTCTACATCATTATGAGTTAAGACATTTAGGACAGATGTTTTAGAACTTTTGT
Source organism: Belonocnema kinseyi (assembly GCF_010883055.1). NCBI lineage: Eukaryota > Metazoa > Arthropoda > Insecta > Hymenoptera > Cynipidae > Belonocnema > Belonocnema kinseyi. The sequence continues at coordinate 144,156,649 of NC_046660.1, forward strand.
TGTTTACGAAGCGCCAAAAGGTCATTGCGTTATTTTCTATATCATCCTCAATTCTGATTGTATATTCGGAGTACAATGTTTCACTCAATGTTTTGCATCTAGATCTAAGGGAAGAAAAAGCCTCATAATTCATTATAGTTTGCGTTTGATTGCATTTCTCATGCGCTATTTTTCCAATCGAATTAGTTTTTTTAGTTCCAGATTAAACCATCTAGGATGCGTGGATGAGAACACTTTTCTATAAGGAACATACTTTTCAATTGCAAAGTTAATGTGATAGTAAAAGTTCTGTTGCCCAGTTAACCTCTACTAAATACTCATGGATCGCTTGTTTTGCTTTATGAAAGTCTAATATGAAAAATGAACCAACAACAGAAGGACGTTCTCCCGGAAATCTAATAGAAATGGAAATATTCAGAGTAGGATGAAAAGCATCACAGCGAACTAAGGGATCAATTGCGACCTGAGTAGATAGTTCTTGAATATCCAAAAATACTAAATCTAAAACTGTTCGTTGACTGTTTGATACTTCATTTGATTGTTTAAGGTCTAAGAAACCGTAAATGGTTGTAATAGTTTCGGCTGCCTTGAGTGTCGGGCCACTAACTGAGGGTCCTGATTCCATTGAGATCCCTAATTCGCCATTTAACCAAGAGATCCCAGGTAGATTGTAGCCACATAATAATAAGCGTTTAGCATGGGGGAATCTGATAGGGATGTCGTTGATTTCGGCACAGTGTCTTAGGTAAGTTTCAAGCGACGAAGCGGGAGGAATATAAGTAGAGCTAAATATATAATCAGTATGCAAAATTTGAACTCTAACAAAAATTTGTTACACAATGTTTTCTGAGGAAGGTATAAGATTACAATGCAGTTCATTACTTACGGCTATTAGTACACCCCTGCCCCTTTCAAGACTGCTGGTACTAGAAGTTCTATCTGCCTGAAAGACTTGATATTTATTAAGGTCGAGTTCGGCTTTGCTTATGCCAGGATGCAAACAAGCTTCCGTATATACAATCACGCCCCACCGAGTAGATGAGAGTGAGATGGAGTTTCCTAGTTCCTGCAGTTTTGTTCTTAGTCCTCTCACATTTTGGTAGTAAACGGAAATACTAGTAGACGTAGAACTTGGTAACCCAGGCGAGACTTTCCTTACTTTTTTGAATTTGGTAAACTTTAAGTAGGTTTAACACTAATAATTTTTGGAACTCCATTAAAAAACGGATAGTTTTATCGACTTGTCCTTTATTTCGAAGGTCTTGTAATTCTGATTTCAACTTTTTGAACTGTTCCCTCTGCATCACAGTCTGATCAGCGTGGAATCTGTACAGTCCGTCATATTTGGATTTGTTACGCAGTAATTTTGAGGCTGATCCAGCGTCAGAGAAAACGACTTTGACTGGTCAAAGTTGCTCGTGAGTTTTCTTGCCCAACCTGTAAATTTTTAGTTCGTCCAGTGTCATTTCAGCTTTGGCAAAAATTTCGGTTAGTTTGGTCCTATCATCAGCAATTCTCATCTCGGCAGATGAGTTGACTTTCTAACAATTAAGACCTCTCGGAGGGTGATCACAGTGCGGACAAGTGCGATCTGCCATATCACCCGACGGTTTAGAGCGATCTGCCTTGTCTACTGTCAGCTTGGAGCGTTCTGTGGTATCTTTGGACATTTTTGCATTAGACATTGTAAGAGCAGATGTTTTTAGTTTGGTTTATATAATAAGTTTTATCGATGCCGAACTTCAAATCAAGTTAACGTACCACAATAATAATGAGGAAAAAACGTACCAGAAATTGTACAGAGGACTCCTGGCATCAAGATTCACAATAAATCTACCTCAGCAGGGAGCATACCACCCGCGTATGCAGAACAAGTGCAAAATATTGAACGACAAGCCTTATGTTTCCCAAACGGGTAATACGGCCACCGCAGCACAAATAATTTTCTATATAATTAACAGTCAATTTCGTGTCCAATTTAGATTACAGATAGATATGTCCAGAAATAAAAAGACCGTACTCAACCGCAGCACAAAATCAGAAAAAATTCCGAACGATATTAAATTACAGATGTCACACAGCAGAGCCGAAAAACACTGTTTCACGACCGTGAGATATATA
>NC_046660.1:144158869-144167388 GCF_010883055.1 Belonocnema kinseyi
AAATTTGTCATTTGTCATCTAAAGGTGATTAAGAAAAATATAAAGGATGCCAAATACCATTATTACTAGAAGTAAGCATGTCAAAAAGGAGTTGTAAAGAATCAATATAGAAATCGATAGATTCTTGAAGCATTGTTAACCATTTTGACATGTACGACCCAACAATTAATAATTATAATTATTCATTGTTGGGTCGTATGTAAATTGACGCTATTCAGGAAACTCGTGAATTTTTTTGATTATATCGATTATTTTTTCTGATATATCTGAAATGGGTTGTGGAAATAGGTAAGCATTTTTATTGAGTGATATAAGTCAATTGAATAATCTTTACTTTTCCAATTGTCTTCGGTTATATTCATAGTATTATTTAATTGAAATTGTATATTATCGATAAGAGTTGACATTTCTTCTTTGTGAAAATTAAATTTGACTTTGTGCTAATTTCTTACAGACGAATCAGTTTGAATAGTATTTTTACAGTTAATAACAGTCTCATTTCATTTTTTTAATAATAGAACAATAGAATAAGGGAATAGAATAGAGAATAGAATAAGAGAAAATGCAGAGAAAAATGATTATTAGTGATATGTTTAGAAGATAATAAAAGTAAGGTCATTGTTTCAAAGAGGGATTAGTTTCGCCTAAGATATTCAAAAAAATTGATTATCTTTTTATAGTTTGTAATATTTCGGCATGGTCGTTGCATTGAAGTTGGGGTTTTCTTAAGTATTGATTTGCAATCCACAGTTGTATGAGTTATGACATTACATCGTTTACAAGATTTAGACCAAACGATTAATTTTGGTCTGCAATCAGTTTGTGTTTCCCCGTCTTGTTTTGTAGTTTTTGAACATTTTCTATAAATTACTTCTTCGCATGTTTTATAGTATGAAATAAGATATTTTATCATTGCTAAAGCTGCTTTGTTTATTGCTTATGACTGAAGTTTCTCCGTCTTCGAAGACATAGTGATTTGCAATTTGACAGTGAGCGGAGTAATTTCCGTTATAGATATCTGGATAAACACATGTTGCGGATTCGCCTAGTCCATATTTGATTCCAAAGTCATTTAAAATGAATGTGTAGTTTAGGATTCCAAGTGTTCGATGTCTTATTGATGTCATTGGCGATGTTTCTTTGTTGTGTAATTGTTGAATTGATAGAGTTTATCTTGTCTTTCTGGTGAATATTATCCTGAAGTATAAATTGCTGAAGAATTTTTTTTTGTATAACGAAAAGGAAGTATCATTTAATTTTTTGATTTTTTTTCATGGCTCCGGTTTTTGCTAACATTACATGTATTGACCTTTCTGTAGCAGTAAAACTTTGAGGTGTTTTATGTATCGGTCTAGTGAATACTTCCAATTCGTGCTCTATATTGAAAAAAGTGCAATATTTAATTATAAGTTGAAAGTTTTCACCGGTAAAGTCCGATATTTAGTTTTCCCATTTTCTAGAAAGGCTGTAGGTCCTCTTGTCTTAATTGTGAGTATAATGTCTCGCATTGTGTCTTCATTGTTGATGTAAATCCAATCGCCCATCTTGGGGAAGTCTCAATTGCAAACGTCATTTATGATTAGGTGTATTTAATAGATGTTTCATGTCCACGTGTCGTATGACTATGTTGCAAAATTAGTCAATTCTTTCTTAGTGTTCGATCTCTTTTGTAAAGGGTTGTATCTAAAACTTTGAAAAAGACGGCCGAATTTGTAAAATTAAAAAAAAAAAAATTTCGAAGATTTTGAGTTTGTTTCTGTAAGTCAATAACAGAGTGCTTGAGTCCATTAATGTGTACACTTCTTGGGGAGTTTTTCATTTAAATTTTCACGTTTCCTCTTCCTGGAATTTCCAATACTTCGTATGGTCCTGACTATTGATTGTTGAGTTTCTTAATTTTTCCTCCTTCTATTAAAAATACTTTGTCTCCTCCTTTGAATTCTTGAAGGTTGATTTTCCTATCATAGTATTGTTTTTTACTTGTTTTGTTTTTTATTTGTTTTGACGCCGTAGTTTTAAATTACCTGATACGAAATCTTTTAGCGAAACTTCCTAATAAATTACTTAAAAAATGTTGGTGCGCCAAAAGTGCAAATAATTTTCTTTACAAATGCGTCTGCTATTGTGCTAGCTTGATGATTTGGAAGGGCACAAGCTACACAAAATTTGGTAAAATTAGCTTGAATTGTTAAAATATATTCATTTGCTTTTTCAGTTTTTGGTAATTTTCCTACGATATCCATTGATATCTTCTCAAATGTGGTTCCTAGGGTGTCAGTTATGACCATTGGATTTTTAGTTTTGAAGCGTACTAATTTTTGAAGTTGACATTGTAAACAAAGTTCAATGTATTTTTGTACGTCTATTTTCATATTTTCCACAAAAAATTGTTTTCGCATTCTATTGTATGTTTTTGTGACTCCCTTGTAATCACCTAATGCTGAAGAATGAGCTTTACTAAAATTTCATCTTTTTCGTTCTTTTGTAGGGTACTGTGTGATTCCCGAGCAAATAATTATTTTTGTATTTGATTCTGAAAATACGGATTTAAGTTGGGTCAAGATTTCTTCCCAGGGTATATTATTTATGTAAGCAGTTTTAGCTATACTGACTGATTTAAAATTTAATTTGCTGGTTATGTCATGCAAAGAAAAAATGGTTAGTCTTATACTATTGAGTGTTTCCGCAAGATTTTCTTTTTCTTCTTCTTCGATAGGAAGAGCGATGTGGTAATTTTTTCCTTTGTGAATTTCTTTGGCAAGACCTTTCTGAAGGTTTGTAAACTTGGGTAAATGTTCGCGTTTTAATAATAATTCTGATCCCTTATCTCGTGGTTTTCCATTAGTTTTAGTGAAACATGCATAGTTATCGTTTCTCATTGTAATTTTATCGCGGCAGTCTATTATATTCGGATACTTAGTTGACGTTCCGACGACTGTTTTGTCCGGGTGTAGCTCTGGGGGCGGGCGTATTTGTACTGAATCCTCGTCATGCGTTTCTTTGTTGTCATTTATTTCTGGTAAATTTTCTTAAAAATCGGAATTTATTTCGTCTAAATTGACAACATTTTTGTTGACATTTTTATTCTCAAAATTCTCATCATAATCTTCAATAACATTTTCTTCAGGACCGCTTAAGTTTTCATTTACGCTTGATTCACTGGAACTTTGACAATTATTCGGATTTTCTGCGTTGTTATCTTCGTCTTCCTCATCTTGAGGGTTTAATTTCTTCTTTTGCTTGTAGAATTTAGTTTTCTTTTTAATATTTTCGAAATAATCTGGATCGGAGTCTGAGCTATCTGATACACAAGCGGGATTAGCGTCCGGTTTTACTTTATTGTCCTTTTTTGACTTAGTAATCATTTCTTTCTTTGGTCTTCCTCTCTTTTTTGCTGCAAGAGTAGGGATAAAAATTTGTGTTTTAAATGTAGCTTCACGTGGTCTACCTCTTTTTTTTCTTAACAATGATTTCTTCTTGAATGTCTTTTTCATCATTATCTTCGTTGTTTGCTTCTTTGACAGTTTCTTGAATATTTTCTGGATTTTTAATTTCTTCATTTGGATTTCTTGATTTTTGTCTTCTTAACATTGCATGGCATTTTGATTCATTTATTTTATTTTTATTTGAAAGATCCATTTGATTTAGTAATACATGACTACTTTCTTTAACTTGATTAAATAATTCTTCAGTGAGAATATCGTTCTCTTTCTTCATTTTTATGCTAGAATTCGAATTTGAATCTGGATTGAAACTCGACTGTGAGTTTAAACATGAATTAGTATTTGATTTTGAGCTTGCATTAATACACGATTTAACATTTGATTTTGAGTCATCATTGGGACTTAATTTTATAATTGATTGTTTGTCTTCGTTAGGACTTAAGGTTGAAATTGATTTTAAACTTGAACTTGGATTTACGTATAAAGAGTTTGTTTCTTCATTGACTCTTATTATTTTTATATCATTTTCTTCTTTGCCATCTGTGAGATTTCTTGAAAACGCGTCTGCATTTACATTCATTTTACCGGTTTTATAGACAACTTCAAAGTCATATTCGGCTAATTTTCATTTCCATCTTGTTACTCTAGAACAAGGATCTTTGTAATTTTGGAACCAAACTAATGGTGTGTGATCGGTTACTAACGTAAATTTGTGTCCGTATAGATAGGTATGAAAATTTGTTACACAAAATATCATTGCTGGGTCTTATTTTTGGTGTTATACTTTCTTTCATTATCATTAAAACTTTGAGAGGCGTAAGCAATAGGCTTATCTTTGTCAATTTTTCCTTAAGATAAAATTCCCCTAACGCCAAATCCTGTTGCGTCTGTCGTTCGTACAAAAGGTTGTGAAAAAATGTGACCTTTGCAATAAGGGCACGTTACATAATTTTTCTTTTAATGTGTCAAACGCAGTTTGTTTGGAATATGTCCAGACAAATGGTGTGTCTTTATTTAAAATTTATTTAAATGTCAGGCGATTTTTGTAAATACGTCGACAAATTTTCTATAGTATTCTGCTAATCCTATGAATTCTTTGATTTTGTCTGGCCTCACTACGTCTTTATCGATGATATGTCCGAGGTATTTTACTCCCGGGCGCAATAATTCTCATTTGTCATGTTGTAATTTAAGATTTGCTTTACGTAATCTATTTATTAATTCGGTGAATTTTTTATCATGTTCTTCTAGAGTATCCGCATAAATAAGTATATCGTTTAGGTAGACGAAAAGTTCGGTGCCTTGAAGCCCAGTTAATATGAGGTCCATAAGGCGCTGGAAGGTGGCAGGGGAGTTTTTCAAACTAAAGGGCATGCGGTCGAATTCATAGTGTTCGAGGGGAGAGGAGAAGGCTGTTTTGTGTAAGTCTCTACGGTCCATTTTTATCTGATGGAATCCCCATGCTAAGTCAAATATCGAAAAGTATTGTGCGTTTCTTAATTGGTTTAAGATTTCTGTAATGTTTGTAAGTGGATATGGATCACTAATTGTTTTTTTTCATTCAATTTACGTAGTATTTATTATACTGTTTTATAATACGTTTGTACCTTCGAGTATTTCCCCTGGAATATGGAATCGGTCTGCATTTTATTCAATGAGTTTTTCGACATGTATGTATTCTTTTTTATTTAAATGCTCAAGACGTAGTAGTTCTTTTATTGATTTGACTCTATCTTCATTTGCAATATCAAAAGTTTGGTGAACATAACACCCATATTTATTTAAATTTAGGAAACAGCTAAGGACTTTTTCGATTGTTTGATATTGATTATTTTCATTTTCATTTTGTGTAATAAGGACATCGTTGTCTTTAGGTGTAAATTTTTTAAAGTCGAGAATTTCTACAGTTGGAATTGCAATTACTACTGGTTCTTCACGGGTATTAGCGATTTTTAAATATGTTTTACCATTATTGTTTTTAACTATTGCATTTCCTAAATATATACCGCTGTCTTTTGGCAAAAATTCGGGGACATAACCTATTTCTTTATCATTGTTTTTAACTTTTATATAAAAATCAGAAATTGTTCTAGGCGGGATTGTGATTATTTCTGAAAATTCGAATAAATAGTATTTTTCATTGATTTCTAATTGTTTTTCTGCATAATTTATTTTTACCTTATTTTTTCGAAAATATTCATTTTCTAAAACTCCGCCGTGTTCAACTGGTACTTCATTTGAAATTATAATAAAAATGGTTGGAAATTCTACATTTTTTATTGTTATTTGAACAAGAGTGTATACTGGGTGTTCGATAATTCCTGTTAATTTTAGATAATTTTGTTTATTAATGTTTACGCATTGTTGGCTAGTCGCCTGTCCTCTCCACATGGGTCTCCCTTGGTTATATTTATATTGACTTCCCAAAGGCTCATATCGTGGTTTGTTATTTGGCCAGTTACTTTGTAGGTGGAATCGATTACACAGACCAACATGGCTTTGTTGTTGGAAAGTGGAGGCTCATTTCCGCAGTCATTTTTTACGTAGAATCCGAATCCGAGGTCAGAATTGGCCCATCACGTCAGGATTTTAAGATATTTGAGGTTATGTACCCAAAAAATGAATCCCTCATCTTGAATTTCAAAATTTTAATCTCTCGACTTCAGATTCGTAATTAACAACACCGAACACCCTCAAGTAGAAATTTTCAAGAGAAAATACCAGCAGCTATATATGATACAACTAAAGAAAAATTCACCAAAAATTTTGTGTGTTCTGTACATGATCTCAAAAGTAGCCAAAAACGCCATTTTTTGGGTATATAACCTCAAATATCTTAAAATTCTGACGTTATGGGCCAATTCTGACCCCGGATTCGGATTTTACGTAAAAAGTTTCTTCAGAAATTACTCGGAAAAAATTGTCCTTGACTTTGAAAATAATTCGGAAAATGTTGTATTTGATTATTGTTATTACCAAAGTAAGGCTTTGAATAATTATTAGGATATTATGGCTGAAAGTTATTTGTTCGATTGAATTGAGTATTTTGAGGGTTTGATAATTTCGTTAATATTATAGAATAGGACAAACTGATGCTACGTGACCTGATTTTTTTTACAAAATTGGCATTGTGCATTTTCTCCTCTCGTAAAATATACTTTATTTAATTTTGAAGTTTCTCCTGAATAAAGGCGAGGTCGCAATTCTTTTCTTATGTCTTTGTTAGTTGCTAATCTTTTTTCAATTTCAATTGTTGTAGTAGCAAGGTTCGAAAATTAAACTGCTGTTCCTATTCTCATTACTAATTCTGGTCTAAGTCCTCTGATAAAATGATTTATTGCATAGCTTTCTAATTCAGTTTGAAGCGTTTTTTCCGCGATTCCTTTATTGTTCATTTTATGAGCGTCAATTATTATATCGGTAATTTCTTTAATACGCGAAGCATAAGATATTGCGTTTTCATTTCCCCACTTATATATATTTCCGAGTTCCCCTTGAAGTTGATATGCAGTTTTAGTTGGTGCGTATACCGTTTTTAGTTTATTAATTTTTCTATTGTATAAAAGGTATGAACATAAATGCATGTTATTTGCTCCATCGAACAGAGGAAAGACTTCGAGCGTATCTCGAAATGAGATTGGCTGGTTATTAGGTAACTTACTCATATTGCTATTTCAGAGTCTGAGTTTAATGAATATAAATTGTTTCCGTTAGGGTTTTTTATTATTTGTGGTAAAATATGTTCAATTTTAATTTTGTTAGCAACGTCTTTTATTTCGATATTTGAATTTATTTTGTTTGTAAGAACACTGATTTTTCTTGGTTTTCTACAGGATTTGTTTCTACTGATTTTTCAGAAAATACTACAGTGAAATTTGCTCGAAAGTTTATTCTGCTGTTTGTTAAAGTTTCATCTAAAAGGGTTTTGTTCACAATTTGAGTTTGAGGCGTAAATTACACTATTATCTTTTGATCATTGGACTATCGGTGAGTCTTCTTTTTCTGAGTTTTCTGGGTTAAAGTTAAGGTTCATATCACAGAAAAAGATACATTGTACACAGTTTTATATGAGAAAAAATAAATATCAGAGAAAAGTATCAGATTGAAGCAATTCGATGTTTGTTGAGCCTCAGTGATTTTTCTTTTTAATTGTCAAATTTCTTATATTTCAATTTTTAAATTGATTTTTAACCACACGCAAAAGAGACAGAACCAATTTTGGCATAATAGATCAAGTAATTATATATAAAATATAGATTTTTTGAAATAATTGAAAAAAATTGTACACTCATTTCATTTTCTGGTAGGGGGCCGTTCATATATTACGTAAGGCAATTTTAAACCAATTTTGGACCCCCTCCCCGATTGTAACGCAACGTAACAAAACGTACACTCCGTCCCCGCCCGGTAACGTAATAAATCTTAATTTTGCTATTTTACAGCGTTTCAAACAGTGTGCATCCTAATATCACTTATAGAATATTCAAATATTACTGTCTGATGTTTTCTCCATTAATAATTTCAAACTCAGAATGATTAGTTTATAAAATATTCATTTATTTATTATGTCACAAGAAACAAAATAAAAAAGGGACGTACAGAACGCTCACATAAGTTAGCGTTGTGTCCAAGGAGATGCCGACCATGAATTTATGTTTTCGACGACACTGGCATTTGGTTCGAACAAACTTTTTAAAATTTGGGAATGTTGTCAATATTGATATCATCTTTTTCCATCCACAAAGCATCTTCAGCGTCAGAATAGTCATCGATTATAATACATAAAAGTTTATCAACACGTTGAGCAGCCACTCTACGAGCTCGAACTTTAACTTCTATCTCTTTCGGTGTTCTTACCGACGATTTCTTGTGAAGCGAACTTGCATGACGCAAAACGGATTTGGTCGATGCACAGTACAGTTCACATGCCTTGCAAATTCTTAACGAATGAAAAATTGATACTATAAACTTAATTGACCCATAACATACTTTAAGATCGATAATTTCTTAGTATAAAGATAGAATATCAACAAATATTTTCACTCATAAATTACTGTCAACAAAAAGTGAATAAAA
>NC_046660.1:144167488-144202006 GCF_010883055.1 Belonocnema kinseyi
GTTGATGTTTCTCCGGGTCATAAAGCATCGTTCTTCCTCTATTGGATGCCTACCTGCGGTTGGTCTTAGTGTCGCCTCTCTTTCTCTATTGCCGGCTTGTTCCAGCAGTGGTAGAGTAGGCGTTCCGCTTACATAGCCCCTTTTACGGAGTATTTCAGCATGGTTTCGCAGACGTTGCTGCGAAAAGTGCGATAGCTCAGGGTGTTTCTCGCACCACAGAGCATGCAGCCGTGCCATGTCCCCCCGTTCACGGGCCACACTCGCATCGTAGCAGTTTAGCAAGTTGTGATTCAGTTGCTCCGTCCACCCAAAGGTCACGAGATCCCGCCGATCCATCGCATTGAATCCATTTTCATTGGCTCCCCCAGCTCTAGATTGGTCGGCACTGTTGGCCGATCCATTGTCGGGAGCCCTGCGTGTTCTGTTGTTTTGAACCGCACTTACTACAACTATGTTTGGTGTTTTCGTTGTTGTTCCCACGAGAAGCTAGGGAAAGGGGTTCGTCCATCCTTGTAGAGCCCCGCATACAAGGATAAGGCTGCGTACTCTGAGAGGTCGCCCGGTATCCCAGAGTCACCGTTCTAGACACCTCACCCTTGGTACAGGGACCCTCTATCCGCAACCTCAGGACGCGTTCGGTGGATTTGTTATAGGCCCTTCAGTTTGATTCTAGAGGAATCAAAAGCCGAGTGCTTTCAGAAGTCTGGCATGAGCTCACAATCGATGGATTTCCCGTCAAAGCTGAATAGGTTGATCCAATCGAACTTCAAAAAGCTTGTGATGAAATTGATGAACAATGGTATGCAAGAAATGTACAAGAATCACAATACTTGCTACAAATTGCAAAATGTGATTCGGAATCTTGTTGTGAACCTCGGTGATCAAGTTTGTGGAGTTTGCTACCTAATGGATTTTTACCTCCGCCCTTGTTCGTAAAACAAAGCCATATGGGGTATATTGTTACCGACCTTGAGGATGATAAAGGAAAGTTTTGCCCATTACTGCTTCAACTGGCCCTCAATTTGCAAATGCCGAATGAAGTATTGGAGCAACTGCCATATGATTACTCTTGCCAAAGCGGTCAGTCAGTTCTTTTCAAAAGGTAATTGAAACAAAACTCTTTGACATGAAACATTGCGATTTTATGATAGAATAAATACGTAAAATGACAAGAACAATCCTTTCATATCTAAATTTTCTACAGTGAGAAAAATAGCAGGAATTGGACATTTTTTGCATATGTACTGTATCTTTTTGACCTGTAACAAGAAAATTAATCTTTGGTATAAAATAGAAGCGCTGATTTTCTAATGTTCTCGAGCAATTTGCTGTTGTAGCAAGTATTGTGATTCTTGTACATTTCTTGCATACCATTGTTCATCAATTTCATCACAAGCTTTTTGAAGTTCGATTGGATCAACCTATTCAGCTTTGACGGGAAATCCATCGATTGTGAGCTCATGCCAGACTTCTGAAAGCACTCGGCTTTTGATTCATCTAGAATCAAACTGAAGGGCCTATGACAAAGCCACCGAACGCGTCCTGGGGTTGCGGATAGAGGGTCCCTGTACCAAGGGTGAGGTGTCTAGAACGGTGACTCTGGGATACCGGGCGACCTCTCAGAGTACGCAGCCTTATCCTTGTATGCGGGGCTCTACAAGGATGGACGAACCCCTTTCCCTAGCTTCTCGTGGGAACAACAATGACAACACCAAACATAGGCCCGCATACTTGAAAGTCCGTTTCTCCAAATCTTCATGAATAGTTTCGTTTTTTGCGTTCAGATGAGATCCAAATGTTTCATGAGTTAAGATCAGGCCTAAAAGTAGAGGTCGGTGATAATTGAAAAACTTGTTTGCGATCAATTGCGATCAATTGTGACATACATTTTTTTGTGAATGGTTAACCATTGAATTATCGTCGAAGGGTAATATTTCAAACTTCATATGAAAATCCTAATGGCTATAATTGTCTCCAAAAAAAGGCAAAATTTGAATGAAATGGTGAAATTTTAAAAATAATATTGAGCGGTCACCCGCGTGTAACGGGGATTTTCGTCAGGACCACCATCAGAGATACAGATGAAAATTGGTTTCACTTGATTGTCTAGCGTTTTCACAAGGGAATCGAATTAAAGTAGATCCAAACGACGATTAAGATCAAAAGCGTTGGTTTCCGTCGTTGATGAGCAATGTTTTCCATTACGTATAGAAATTTCGTAGGTCCTGAGTAAGTGTTAGAGTCGGGCTGCCCTTCCCCATTTTTCACGAATTTTGATGCCAGCGTAAACTGATGGTATCAATTTGTGTCTCTCAGCAACAACGAAGTCGTGATCGGGCAAACTTATTCGGTACTCTATGTGCATGAGTATTGGAGCTTGCGCATTTTCAGCTGTAATACCTGGCGGAACGCGAGCCTTGTCGCCTTGGGACCAAAAAAACACCTGGTTCGAACCCAGAACTGATGCCAAAGAGTTTCACAGTTTTACAGGCATGGTCACAACGTGTTGTTTTCCCTCTTGTGATCTAGACAACCTGGGAAAAAGCCGAAGGTACACGCCTGATCGACTGATGATAAAGCCCTGTTTTTGAAATTCATTGTGAAGGTCGTCCAATGTTCTGCAAGCACAGATAGCTTTAGAGCGTCATCGTTTATCAGCAGCTCTTTCAGTAACAGCAATTTCACTTATTACCTTCAATGAAAAAAGACAAAACCATTAAGTGAAATGAAACTGAGGCTCAAAACTTTGCGAAATTTTAGACAAAAAGCGATTCTCCGGGAAATGGTGCCTCATTTCAGATTCCAGTTTTAAATAAACTAGAAAGCTGGGATGAGGATAACTACCAAATTTATTAAATAAACCAATTACATTAGAATGTATAGAATAATTAATTTTTATTTGAGTACAAAGAGAATTTAATTCGAGAGATCAAATTTGACGAACTGGGTGCTTTCCAACTTTCAGTTGGGTGCTCCTTTCCTTACAAACCGCCGGATGACCTCAAATCATCTGATTCTTTGGTCCACCTTAAGCAAGAATGACCAATTAATCAAATGTGCATTGGTAAGAGAGAAGATTATATAGGTGTTAAATAATATTTGCTTACTTACAAAGTTCCCTTTTGTAGAGAGTAGACAATTCGCCCTCTCGTTCCTTCGATCGAAAGTATCTCGTCCTTCTGTTGGCACCCTGTATGGGGGGTACCCGAAGGGGGTGGATGGTGCTGAATACGGCTCAGCAGGCTGATATGGTAAGGTCAACGTATCTGGCCTGCGTTGTCCCTTTGTGGCAGGTGTTCTCGACTCGGGCTTTCACACAGAAGCTATTCTGCTTAGATTTTAGATTTATATGGTTGACGGGCCTGGACTGTTGGACCGGAGTTTGGGGTTTCGAAGATTCTGTACAATCTGGATTGTCTAACTGAGACTGGACTAAAAACTGAAGCTGGAGTATAATCAACCAAACCGGAACGAACTTAACTGATTTCTGCTTCCAAATCCGCTGTATTTATTCACAAGATCCCTTCTTAGATTCCCGTAGGGGTGAGTTGTTTTAGAAGTAGGGATTCCTCTTGATTCCAATCAGCATTGTCAATAAATTAGGTAGAAGAGTGGTAAGAGCCTAATTGTCCAATGGGCGTATATGCCCATACATGGAGAATGTCATAGTAACCGTAATGTCTTGTATACCTTCCAAAGTACCATCGGGGTAATTAGTGAGATAGCAAATCAGGGATTAGGAATCGTGATGTGCTCAAATATGGAGAATGGCGCATTTGCCAAAATATATGGTATCCCTTCCTAGATGTCCAAGGGTAAGATATTATAATGCGTAGAAGAGCATAAGGTTTGCGTGTATTCTTGCGTGTATCCTTTTGTTTGTGTGTGAACGGCTCACCCTCCTATAGCTGTCATCTTGATTAAGATGTTTATTGCTTTTAGATCTAAGATTCTGATGTCTGTCATAGAAATATGTAGGTCAGAATGTCTAAATGATGTAGATGTGATGTAGGTACCAGAATTTTGTAAACTTGTGGTACTGAAAATCGTGTCTGTTTTTAGTTTTGGCTTGCTGATTAATTTATGGCTCTTCAGTTAATGTGTAGTCTGCTGGTATTGTAAGTTATGCGAAAATTTATGTGTGTCGCTCATGTTTGTTTACTGCGCTGTGTATGTACTTATAGGTAACAGCATATTGTGAGTCTATGAGATTGAAAATGCAGCTGCCTTTTCTGGTTTCCTTGTCAATTAATTTATTGCTTTTTAATTAACGTGTGCCTGTTTTTTGCGCAAAAGATGATGTGTAGCTTTTCTTGGGCTGTTGGGTTAACCTTACACTGTTGCGTCGTTCCTTTCAAATCTGATCTTTACGAATGATTTGAACAATACTAGGTTTGTTTGCAATAATAATTGGATGTTGAGTAGAATCATTTAACTCGTTGATTTATTATTGAATATAAATGTTATGTATTTATAATCCATTTTTTATAATTATTTATTATTATTATTATAAAAGCCTCGGTACGAACCATGGAGTATCTGTAAGGCAATATTTCATAGCAGTGAAAGTTACTTGTTTCAATAACGCACATTCAGTAGTGACCTTGATTCTAACCCTTAAGGTCTTGTCTCATAAAAATTAGATTTACTTTCAGCCTTACCAAAGAACAACGACGTAGTAAATTCTGTTCCCATTGGTTAACAGCTTGATATCAGTAAGAATTACAGCCGATTCTTTTATAATTCTTTGTTGTAATTATTTTAAATTATGACGTTTTGTTCTATGCACTAGATCTTTCAGATCAGATGATCTAGCCGGCCATTCAATTGCGCTCCTCTGTCCCATGCATTAATCAAGAAACACAGCATTCAGCAATCAAATTACTGCTGAATTACAAGTTAGAAAAGGAATGGGGAGATAGAAGGTGGACTAAAATAGCTAGATTTAGATTGTTAATCGATGTAAGGGAAGGGATGTATCGGGAGAAGGAAGAGAACAGAAAGTGCAGAATATGTGAATGGGAGGAGAAAACATGGTAGCATGTGTTGGAAAGATGTGTCGCTTGTAAAGTTGCTTTCGATCGCTCGCTCATTTATGTAAATATTTGTAAATAACTGTAAATAGTAAGGATCAGATTTTATAACAAATATGTAAGTGGAAAGATTGTAAGGAATGGAAGTCATGTAAACCCTTAGGGAACAGATTATGAGTAAAGAAGAGTATTACAGTACAAACGTTTAGTTTCAGTAGATGTTGTGATTTATCTTTTCGTGCCCAATGAGGGTTTTCATCTGCCCAATATCTACAATTATGCTTATATAATGTTCCATCTAGTTCAAATGTTGCTTCGTACAAGAAAACTATATTTGATGGGAGGTCGGGATTTTTATCTATGCATGACATCATATCTTCACAAAACTCAACGCGACGATCAAATCATCCTCGCTTAACTTATGAATAAGTTAAACTTTACAGAATTAAAACTTAGCTCTCTTTAATAAGTTATGAACAGACGATGTACTCAATCATGTTTTTGAGAAGTCCTACTGATGGAAATATGTAGATCTTCAATGAATGATAATAGGACATCCAATGATTTCTGTTCATTTCCTGCTAAAGTTGACCTGCCTGATCTAGGTCGATCTTTTACACTACCTATATTATCAAACTGACGAACAGTTCGTTTCGACTGTCGTTTTTTAAATTTGATTCAAGCCAACCCTAAACGTGTGGTTGAAAATATTTGTCATATCTACATAGGATAGCTTCACCGCACCCAGACAGCAGAAAAATTGCAGACAGGTGTTTGTTACAAGCTTATGGGTTATCGCTGATTGAAAATTAAGTTTATGTACATTTTTATTTCATATTAGTAAAAAAACTGAATTCACGAAAGAAAGCTCGCTAAATTAGCATAACCATTTTTAAATTATAGATGGAGGACTCACGATAATCAAACACTCAGAAACGTGAGATGCAAGAGAACTCACGACAATTAAGCACCCCGAAATGCGAAAGGCAAGGGGACTCACGATAATTAAGCACCCCAATGCGAACAGAATTTGTTTCGTCTACGTCTTTCTTTCTGGGTAACGCTGAAAGTAAATCTAATTTTTATCGGACAGGACCTTAAATATCAGAGTCAAGGTCACTACTGAATGTGCCTTGTTGAAACAAATAACTTTAATTGATATGAAATTTTTGCAAAAGCTGCTGATCCCAGAGGTATTCTGACATTTTTTAAGTTTTATTAACCTAAGAGTGACCTTCAAGGACAAATTTAACCTATGACCTTAATACACATTTAAACGTAAAATTTCCCTCTCGCTCGATTTCTAGTATCAAAAAGGGAGGATTCCATTTTTTTAACTTAATCTTGAAATGACATTTAATTTCATCATCAAGGTTAAATTAAAGATCGCCATCGAATGCGCTTTGTTGAAATAAAGAACTTCCATTACTAATATTTAAGAAGTTATCGAATAAGTATGATGTAATGTTAGATATCAATAGAAGCATATAAAGCAATTAAAAAATCGAACTTGAAAGCGTTTTCAAGTATTTAATTGTAAGAGTTTCTAAGAAAAATAAATCCTTTAATATATGCGTACATTTTGACGAAGGTTATACGAACAAAAAGTTCGGGTTTATGAGCACAATATTAATGGGTTCTTTGTTTAAAACTCATTCTTATAGTGCATTATTTTTTGTTTCAGAAACACAAATTATATCTTTTTCAGCTGATTTGAAGTTTTGAGACGAAAATTTTAACCATGGACCGACCTATATCTGCGGATATTGTAATAATCACCGGAAATTCTTATCCTGAATTAGCTAATTTGATTGCTGAGTAAGTTTCATATATTAATTTAAGTAATAAGAAAATAAAAAGGTCAGATACATTTAAATTGTGGTAGGTTCTATGCTTCAAGATGGAGAATTTCGCGGCCATAAAATGTGCTGATTTTTAGAGAAAATTACGTGACACTTTATATTCCAATTCTCGAACCATAATTTATTTTACGAAGTTACGAGTATTTCAATATAGATTTACAGTCATTTATTCAATTTTTCAAAGAAATTTAGGTACGCTTGTAGTATTGGATGTTTTGCATTGCTTGTTTTTTATATCTTGGATAAAAATCCAATCAATTAGAATGGAGAGCCCCCGGTGCTGATGTTTCGTCACGAATCAAATTATTTACCGTCATCCTGCTTTTGGCGAAATCAATGTAACGTAATACCTTCGAAACCACAGACGATCAGGACGACTAGCTTAACAGAATATTAGATCAACGTTGCAACTTTCTAATTAAGTCTTTATACCTCTCTTCCTTTTCTTTTTTTGTGGCATATATCTGGCTATTCGAAGAATTGCAGTTGATTTCAAGGAAGTTAATATAATTTAAAAGGATATGAAAAAGTTTGAAAGAATTACAAACCATTGAATAGAATAAAAAATCATTACAAACTAAGTACTTTTAAGGAACGGCGGCTGTGGGGTGCGGGTCAATTTTGACTATTTTTAGCGTCCCAAGATTTGTGAAGGGTACCTTGTCGACGGAGCTAACGTTGGCTTTTCTCAAATCTTGCAGACTTAATTTAGGCAGAAAGGTTTCATTTTCGCGTGCCAAAAAGTTCTCATTTCTACCTTAGTGGATTGGTGCAGAGTGTGTCGTACACAGTTTGAGTACCAAGGACACATACTATCTGCGTGTCCCACTAAATTGGGAGTGACGTCTTTTCTGAGACATAATGCGGCCCTCACAGTGCTGTACTACCATCTTTGTCATTCTTACGGTGTTGACTGCAAAAACGTGCTGCCGAACGCTCCGAACGCCGACAACAGATCAAAATCTCGACTCCGGTCGACAACAATATTAAAATCGAGAAGAAGGAAAAGGGGAACAGGTATCGAGTATTTATAAGGGAACGCCAAAAACGGCACCTAGAATATTCGACTAAAGTGATCATGTTTGTGTTGGTGTCCTCAGAGGTGCAAAGCGATTACTAATTATTAGTTTCGAAGACATATTTACCTGTCAAAAACATGCCAAGGCACTTGCGATATGAATGCAGAAAGATCTTATTCTTGTTTTGCTCCATGTCTTTAATGCACGCAAGTGTTTTGTCTTATTGTTCTTTTCATTCTCCTTGACTATGATGTTCTTGTCAGCTGGTGCCGAAAGTTTGATAACAAACATGGTTTGTTTATCAAAGTCAAGCAATTAGTTCAAACAGAAAAAAATTGTTGAGAATATTATGTTCCAGTATATGCGGCACTTCTCATTCTCGACAATTAACTCGACTTCCTTGGGAGCGTTTAGCCTAGCGGTATTAAGACTAATGTCGTAAGAGTGACTGAGATGGTAATAAAGCACTCTTAGTGCCAGATTGTGCCTCTGAATGTAGGTCTTTCCCGCATAAGCTGGACAACTAGATAATATGTGTCCTAGATACCCGAGATGTGCATTACACGCTCTGCAGCTAACATCGGGAGTGTCTTGGCTCAAAATGTGGCGACGATATGATAAAGTGAAAATGACACCGTCTTGACATGGCAAAATTAAACGCTCCATGCCAGACTTCAATCCGAGTGATTTAAGGAAAGCAAACGTTAACTTATATAACATCGCCTGATCCTCCACATTTTTGGTAGATACCATGTATCCTGTTGTCATTGGAACCATGTATCCTGTTGTCATTGGAAACTCAAGGAGTATTCACAATACTTTTTTTGCAGCTTAAAATTTTTTTTAAATGTCATTAACTTCTGCTCAAGGTGAATTCAAGCGCATCCATCATCATTGTTGTCTGAGGTTTCCACTGCATGCCTCTACCATCCAAACAAAATTCTTAAATTTACTGACGGAACGCTTATTAACTGCTACTAAAAGAAGATGCACTTGAAGCCGTCTTCGGGCCATGTAAATGAAAGGTATTTTATTTTTTAAAGTTTTTAACACTGCAAGAAAAAGTATTGCGATTACTCGGTGAGTTTCTAATGCAAATTTTAAGGTAGAATCGAAATTTCAAGAATTTAAAAGTTGATCTTGCTCTTTTTTTTTTTAGTTTTTTAAGAAGGAACCGAAGGGGGACTCAGTGGGATCTTTAAGAGTACTTTGTAGAGGCTCCTTTCGTTACCTTTGGTCTGCTAGGGGCTGTTCACGGAAGTTTTTCTCCTGTGCTTTTTTAATGTAGGTTTTCAGGAGTGAGTACTCGAGATAAATAAGATGTGATGCATTGTACTCACCCCTAATCTTGAAGTCAAGACCAGGTGTTTCAGCAGCTTCCTACGCATTTTTGCACATAAGCGCTCCTTTGCTCATTTCTCGTGCTTCCTGTCTTGAAGACATTCAACCTTCAGTATTCCGCGACCATCTTGACGGCGTGAGATGTAGTGTCGCGGGACAGAAGACTTAAAGTGCATGATTTTGATCGTGTGCATAACATTTCATATCTCGATATTAAGGGACTGGAGCTCTTCATTCGCCCATGGAATCACTCCAAATGAATAGAGTACTATCGAGACGGCAAGAATGTTTGTTTCGGATGCTTTGTTTCTTGCCGACAGTTCGGAAGATTAAATCTGCTGGATTAAACGTCTGTATAAGCTTCGGAGAGTATCCATTATTTATGTCACGTCTTAAATGCAGCCTTGTGTCGGGCCCACCAAGCCATAGTCTCTCTAGCGGCAATACGTTCAAAAGCGCTATTGTCGAAGAGCTCAGGGTATTCGGGAATGCCATAAAGTTGTCCTCGCTTCAAATAAACCTTGGAGAATTTTGCTAACTCAAACTCTGTTCAAATGTCCTGAGAGTATTCTTCGACTATTCTTGGGCTAGGTGAGACTGCTTTTTATTTTTAGCATCGATATTGCGATCATCCATGTAAAATGCATGAGTGACCTTATGCTTTCTATTTCCAAGTTGGCCGCAAAAGTGCTCTTCGAAATAGCATAGTGCTAGAGATAGTGGCAGTAATGTGAAGCACAGGAGGATGGGGCTCATAGCGTCGTCCTGAACAGTGCTTTTTATGAAAGGTGATACTATTTGTTTAAGATGATATGTTTCAGATGAGATAGTAAATCTGGTTTTACTCTCTATCAGCCTCGATGTTCGTACATTTCTTGCTACACAGGTCCGAAAATCCTATCATTCAGGACAGCTATGAAGATCTTATTCAGTATTTTCAAACAATTGATTACCGTGTAAGTCTTTAGATCAGCTAAGTTGTCTATCTTTGGCAGGAGGACTATGCGCCCTTTTACCAATCATTCTGGAATATGCTCTTCCTACTTTAGATATCAGGTGTAAATGCTGGCCAAATGCTGGTGGATCTTGATACCATCTGGTTCCGGAGCGGAATAGTTTTTTACGCCTCTTAATACTTTTTTCAGCCCCTCGGTTGTGATAGGTAGACATTAGGGCGTATCGAAAGCACAAAAAGTTTTTTTGCGCGAAATTCTAATACCAATAGAAATTTTCTTTTGGGAGTCAAAAGCACTTCCCTAAAGTTTCATTTAAACAATTCCTTTTCTCTCCTTATTGTAGATATAGCTAAAAATCTCAAAAAACGAAGTACTTCTTCAAATTTGAATAGCAAATCATTTTGTTTTTAGATATAAAGGATCAATAAAAATAGTTCAATGCAAGCTGATTCGTACCTATATAGCGATAATTCCATTCAATTTTTTACCCTCCCTACTTTATTTTGAGCAGAAGTGGACTTCACGAATGACGATCTAATCAGCCACTCCTCAACTTTATTCTGGTTTTACAATCCTGAATTACCATAGAATCATTAGATTTATTGTGAAGAGGAAAATATCATTTGCTTTGTGTAAGTAAATATTTAAGAGACCATATTTGAGGACCTAAAATAACAATTAATACTTTTTTAACTTCAAATTTTAGTTTGAACTTAAGTTTCCAGTTGAAGAAATTAATGTTCAACCCGAAAATAACGAATTTTCAACCAAAGAATGAATTTTTGAATAAAATAGATGAATTTTCAAACAAGAAGAATAATTTTCTACCAAAGAAGGTCAATTTTCAACTAGAAATATAATGTTTCGAAAAAAAATTTTCTATCAAAATTGAATTTACGAACAAAAAGTTTAATATTCTTCGAAAAAGACGAATGTTCAACAATATACATGAATTTTCAAACACATAGTGTGATGTTGCGGATTTCCCGAACATCACAAAAACAAAGTTACTTGAAAATTTAGTAAAATACGCTTGGTTTGCATCAAGAGTAAATTCGGCACTCCTTATTATTATTTTTTTGTTTAGATTTAAGATTTATTTCTCTATGTTTTCCTTTTTTTTGTTTGTCTTTTTTTTGTCGCTAAACAACGCTATGAGAGCTTTCGAATTTTGCGGTCTGGAGAGGTGAATCGTGAAGGTCTCCACCTCACATTGCGTCATCGGCTAGGGTCTGTCGTCACCTCCACCTTAGCGAGGCTTCTTCTGTCTTGTGACCTTCTGCGTATTTTTCTTCTGGCTATCCCTCCTGGATTATCGTATCTGCTCTCTTTTGGGCCGCCTGAGATCCACGACATGTCTCTGGTGAAAATGGACCAAGGCGATTACCAGCTTAATTATGGATAAAGTAGGTAATTTCGCCACCTTCCTAATTTATTGATTATATTGTTTGTTTTTTTCTTTTAAATAATTTTACTCCTTGGAAAAATCATACCAACCTTTATATGATTGTTATTTGTATTACTATTATTATGTATCTGTGAAATATTTTTTTTTAACGGAGTGCCGAGTCCGAAATCATGTGCCTTACCATTTTATCTAAATTAAACCGCAACAATGTGCTTTCAGTCTCCTAATATATTCCTCTAAAATTGTATTAGCTGAGATCATTCCCCTTTCCCCTATAGACAATTTAGACTCTAAAATGACCTTATTTGATATCTCAGAGTATATCAATGTGCTTTCATTCTCCCAATATATTCCTGTAAAATTGTATTAGCAGAGATCATTTCCCCTTTCGCCTGTTGATGATTTAGATTCCAAAATGACTTTATCTTATATCTTATAATATTTGAATGTGCTCTCAGTTTCTGGATGTATTCCCATCAAATTGTATTAGCAGAGACCATTTCCCCTTTCCCTATGGACGAGTTAAACTTAAAAATTACTTCGTTTTATATCTTGAAATTTCTGTGTGCTATAAGTTTACCGCTGTTACTTTAAAATTGTTCTAACGGATACTATTTTCCCCTTTCCGTATACGTTTAATTGTTATTGTAATTCTGATTGCCACTTTTCCTTTTGAATTATTTTTTTGTTTTGTTTTGTAAATTTACGTAATTTAAAGATTATAGAGACTATAGTAAGTTAGAATCTTTATTGAAGCCACGGTTCATATTATTATAAATGTACTCCTAAGTCCTTTAAAAATAATAATAATAAACCAATTTCAATTATCATTGTGAAATCGAATTTTCCCAATTCATTAAAACCCGACCCCTCTACCTTTACCTAATCTTGTTTTTAGACTGAGCTAACCATTTAGTTCGAATTAGAGTTACTGCCCGATTGCTTTATTTCATTTTTGTTTTTTTGTTTTATAGTTCGTTTCATTTACATCTCTCTTATCTCTCTTATCATTTATCGCCTGCGTCTCTAATTGAGAAATTTTACAGATTAGGAATTTTAGGGTTTGAAATTAAGAATTCCATATTCCTTATCTATGAAGGGACACTTTTTGAGTTATTTGTGTGTTTTTCTTTTTCGGTATATGTTTTGGTTATCTTGTTTCTGGGAAGTGTAGAATATTTCTCTGGAATCTGTCCCAAGAAAGGACTGGCGCCCGGCTTAAAGTGGATTTTTTTTAGAAGTAATTATTTAGTAAAGGGCAAGATGTACGCAACTAAGAGGACCCCAAAATTCTATTAAAAAAAATAGTGGCGTCACAATAGTTGTAGTTGTATATTTAATCTCTAACTTTTACGGGTTTGAGAGCCTTCGCTCTCTGTACATAAAATTTACATTCCATCCTTAATCTAAGTTATCAGCTGATTATCTTCTAATGTTTCGTACCTAGAATCTAGAATCTTTGTGCATCTCTCTTCTCCTTGATTAAATAATAGCTCTAACTGTATGTCCTGTCACTCCATAACCCCTTCTCTTATCTCACAAACCCTTCTTATATTTCTCCTTTCTTCTTCCCATTTTGAATTTCCCAAATTTCCGCTCGCCTCATTGTTCGGAATTTCGCCCAAACATGCTTGCGTTATTCTGCTCCTCTCTCCCCTTTTTAGCTTCTCTTCAAACCTCCAGGCTCTGTTCATTTGCCTAGTAACCATTATTTCCCTTCCTAATCTTCTCTTAACATTTATCCTGGGCAACTCCAGCTAACCCCCATTACCCACCTCAGAAATCGCTCATGTATGCTCTTTACTGTCCTATGTTCTTTCCATTGCCAGATCTCCACTCCATAACACAACACCGCCCAGACGAACGCATGAAACTATCAGACCCTCATTCCCCTTCTCGTTGTCTGTTAACAAAACTACGTCGTCCGCATAAGCTAGAGAGTATATTTTGCGGTTAGCCAATATGGTTCCCCTTTCCTATATCCACCCTAATCCTGGTTTCAGTACAAATTTCCTTTATCCTCTCCACCAGCCTTCCTTCTATTCTCCTCTTTTTTATTGCCTGCCATAACACTTTTCTGTTTATTGAATCAAAAGCTGCTTTAAAGTCCACGAATAACATGATTATTTTCCCTCATTTTCTATCTAAATTTCTGTTTACTAAGTAGTTCAGTACGTAAATGTTGTCTAAGGCTCCCATTCCTTTTCTAAAACTCGTCTGATTGTGTGGAATACTTTCTCTTTCCTCTATCTGATTCCCTAACCTTTTTCATACAATTTCTGCATATATTTTGTAGCCAACTGGTATGAGAGTGATCCCTCTTCACACTTCCACCTTCTTTCCATCCCCTTTCTTGACAAGTGGTACCATCAGCCCTGTCAATCACTCTTCAGTCCACCCTTCTCCATTCCATACCTTGTTGCCGATCTCCCACAGGCCTTCCCTTAACTCTTCTCCTCCATACTTCAACGCTTCGTTCTCCATACATTCTTTTGCTGTAGCCTTCTTTCTTTTTACTATATTCATTAACGTATTCACTTCTTTTCTTGTTATTCAATTCCCTACCTCCCTTTCTCCTTGTAACAACTTTCTATTTTACCCTATTATTCTATTTTGTTCTCCCCCTAAGAGACCCATAAAATAGTCTGTCCACTCACCCAATTCGATTTGTTCACTCACGCACTTCTTTCCTCCTCTTTCCTTATTTATCACTACTTTCTAGCAACCTCACATGTTCCCGTTTTCTCCTATGTGCTCACCCTTTTCCATTGCCCCTATTCTCCATTTTCTTACACACTCTTTCATTCTCTCTTTACTCTCCTTACATTCCTCGTCCCACCAGCCTCTCTTTTCCCCTTCTTTTTCTGTTTTTGTACCTATCTCATCTTTTACCTTCTCAATCGACCCTTTCAATCTTTCTATTAACGAGTCTATTTCCTTCTCTTTTATAAACCTACTCTTCTCCTTTTCCATTTTTTCTTTAAATCCTTTCAGTTGATTTACTTCCCAGGCTCCCATTTTCTTGTTCCCTTCTCCAACTTTCTCGCTTCTGACCACCACCTTTCAGTGTAGCTGTTACCGGGAAATTCTCGGACCGAATCTCCTTATACACTTTCATACAACTTACCAAATTCCTTATTCTTTCTTCCGCCCAGGATGTAGTCTATCGCTGTCTCTTCTTCCCTACCAATGTGATCTCTCCTTCCTCATCTCCTTTCATATTAAATCCTTGCCATTAAATGTAGACTATCCTGTTTCTCTTATTATGTCTAGTAACCTTATATATGCTTCTTTTTCTCCATCCCAAGTCTCTCCGCCTTGTTCGCTAGTCCATGCGTTCAAATCACCTATCAAAACTAACTTTTCTTTATTTTCCTCCATCCACCTCTTCATGACTCTTCAACCTTCCTCTTCCCCTCTTCTATATACAGAATCCACCACTATTCTGATTTTTCCAACTATAATTGTTCTTACCATTGTACCATCTATTTCGTTCCTGTCCCCCTCGTTTCTCTCTTTTACTGCCAATTCTTTTCTCATACCTGAGACCATGCCGCCTATTCCTCTCCTTTTAACGTGTTCCTTTCTTGCTTCTTGCATCGTCCACACATAACCTTTCGGTAACATTCTTTTCATCCCCTTCCAGTCTCTCTCATCCTCCCATGTTTCACTCATCATTATTACATCCCATTTTGTCACTGCTCTCCAAAACCCCTTGTCCTTGTTTTTTAATTCTGAAACATTCTAGAATGCCACCTTCACCTGATCATCTTCTCTTCCTGTTCCTCCTGTCCTCATACTTAGCCCTTTTTTTATTTTGTAAACCCCGACGCATTTCCCTTCTTATTTACCTGTTCTTTATCCTTCTCTTTTCCTTGCGTTGTTTGCAAAGTTCTCAATTCTTCTATTTCTTCGTCCCAGATCCACATAACTCTGTTTACCGAAATTCTATCCTTCCCTATTATTACTTTGTAACCTTTCCTTCTTTTCGCTCATGCCCTCTGCTCAATCAACCATTCTCTTCTCCTTTTCTGCCATGTCAGATCTTCTTCAATTCTCTCTGATCTCCCCTTCAACAACTTCTTTTTGCCCATAACTTCAAACCTCTCTTCCTCACACCCTAATGTCACCAGAAATATGCCTTTCCTCCCTTCCCTCATTTTTTCTACCCTCTTTACCCCTTCTATCCTTATTTGTGCTCCTATATCTTTCGTCAATTTCTTAACCTCTTCCTCTCCCGTTTCGCTATTTACATTCAGCCCCTTGACAATTGCGTTTTTTTCCTCTTTGATCTTTGCTCCCCTTATATTTGTTTTTCGATCTGTGTCAATCTACTACGCAGTCTCTCATTTTCTACCAGCAAGCCTACTCTAACTGTTATGTCATATTCTCTCTGCTGATTTTCTAATCTTACCATTTTTCCCAGATTTTCTCTTTTTCGCCTTTCCAAAATTCTTTCCACTCATCCCATTTCTTTTGTATTTTTTGTACCTCCTCCTTTGTATCCTCCCCCCCTTGCCTCTTCATAACTTCCAGCATCCCACGTGTCTCATCTCTAAAGCCTGTGAACATTGCTTGAATCTTTGTCAGCAAGTTCCCCTTCCCTCTTTCCGGCGTTTTTATTTTTATTCTTTTCTTTGAGTTTTTACCGCCCTCTAAATCTTAGTTCCCTCCTTCCCTTCTCCTTTTTTCCTTATGCTGATTTTTCCTCTCCACTAGCAATTCCCTCGCTGCTTGTTGCACTCGCCCGTTTTCGCCAGTTGTCAAGAAATCGGATCAAACCTACACTGTGAGAGCGCTGTGTAGCTCTGTTGAGCTTTACCAAGTTCGTTGGTCTACCTCTCCTATTACCCCTCCCTAGGCCTGCTGCTGTTGCCGGGGTTCCCTCACTCCTAAATGGTGGGGCGTCTTGTATCGCTCGTCATCACTACTTTCGCAGCTGGCCTCGATACCCGCCCTATCCCTACTCATTTTAACTTTCCGTAACACCCCACTCGCCACATTATTCTCGTTTTTGTCGTTCATCTGTCGCCCTCTGTCTGGGCTCCGTGTGACTGTCATGCTACTCTACCCTAAATATCTACTGAGTAAGACTCGTAACACGTCACTTCCCCAATCTAACCTCAAAAAAAAGCTTTAAACTTTGATTTTTTCATTCCATTCACCTTTCAAATCAAACTCTTCACTCTCACTCAAGCTAACACACCTACCCTTCTCACTCACCAAAAATTCACCACTCTCACTTCTCTTCCCGGTTCTTAATATCAAAAAAAAAAAGAACACCACAAAAACATCCTCAATCTACTATTGGTGCCGTAAACGGAAGCCTTTCAACCACATAGTTAAATTTGTAGTAAAAAAATATGACTTACAAAAAAAAAAAGTTTCAACAACATATTAAAATTTTCAAGCAAAAAATTTAATTTAAAAACAAATAATTTTATTTACAAATCAATAATTTTCTACGGAAAACATAAATTTTAAAATTTAAAAAGCAAGCTTGTAACCACAACAAAAACTAATTTTGAACAAAATAGATCAATTTTTAACGAAAAACCGTTACATTATTAGTTTAAAAAAATAAATTTACAACAATAAATAAACATTTTTTAACAAAACAGTTTAATTTTCAACAAAATACATGAACTTTCAACCATACAGATGAATTTTCAACTAAAATAGATATTTTTTAAGGAAACGAAAGAAATTTTCAATTCAAGAAATGAATTTTAATCTTAAAAATAAGTATTTAATCAAAAATTGAATAGTTACATTTTCGGATTAAAAAATTGACTTTTCAACAAAGTAATTTATTTTTCAACGAAAGAAGTTAATTTTCAACTAAAAAAGATAATTTTTGAATCAAAAATGGTACAGTTAAATTTTCAGTTGAAACAATTAATTAAAAAAAATCGAATTTACAACTTACAACATTTTTAATCAAAGAAATGAATTCACAAACATAAAGAAGAATATTCTTTAAAAAAAATTAATATTCAACAAAATATATGGTATGAATTTTCAACCGCATACGTTTGGAACTTCATGAAACCAAAGTGAGTAAGCATGATCCTACAACCAAGTAAGAGTTAATTCGGATACTCAATCACATTTGGGAACATTGCCTAGAGATAAAGCTAATAAATGAAAACTGTATGAACAGTATGCCTCGTCGTTTTGAAGCTTTAATGGCATGTGATACGTCGAAAATTTTCAATTTTACCAGTTTTACGTTAACCGGACTTTTTCTAGAAAAATGTTTTATCACATTTTCCAGGAAAATGAAACATCGGAGGTACCAATTTTCCTTTTTATTTCAGATTGTGTAAATAAAAAAATTTAAGTATTAATATAAAACAATTGTTCATTGTTTTTAAAGTTTAAGTCAGTTTCTTTATAAAATATGAAAAGTACCCGATTTCACATAAATTTTCCGGCCGTGGAAAATATATTTGGATCTTGTGAGTATTTTCTCCTTATTTGGTATAACGTGAACTGTATTCAGTCTAAATTTCATTCGATTCCGTTCAGCCAATCTTGATATATTAGGTTTATGAACAAAGACAATCGTTTTTTTTCGCTGTGCGCCGTGTTTCAACCCGCTCTACAGGTACCGAAACTCGAAGTTTCAACAGAGGCGCTATTAAAAAGTAATTTTTCAGCGTTGGCCTAATAATAAGTACTTTATATAGCAACCTTGAGCAAATGATACAGCTTCAATTCGATGTGGAATGCTACTGAAACAGTTTTTGAAACTTTTCTCTTTATCTTTCGGCAATGATTCCAAATGTGATTAAATATCCGAATCTGCTCTTACGTGGTTGTAGGATCGTGCTTACTGACTTTTCTTTCTGGAAGTTCCAAATGTTCTAGATGGGATTCATGTTGGATTCATGTTGGATTCATGTTGGATTTTTTATTTATTTCTATTAATAATTCAGTTCGCATTTGAGGGGAAGAACGAGGACAATTGTTTTAAGGGCATGTGATACTTCGAAAATGATCGATTTTACCAGTTTTAGGTTCCTCCGTCTTTTTTTTTTTAGAATAATAAATAGCTTGTCTTAAAAATTTGGGAAATAATAGCGAACATGCTAATGGACGTCCCTGCACACGTTTTTTGTGGGTAAATTCCCACAAATTTTCATTTTGCTGAAAACGTGTGTGTATATTCCGGGGGAACTGTATCCGATTGACCATACGACGAAGTACCACATGCCCTTAAATATACATTTAGATTCATTGAGTTCTAATGTTATGTTGTCGACTAATGTAGTATAATAGTTTTTTGTCGATAGAATGATTTGCTGTTTATTTTTTTTGCATGAAAATTGACCTTTCTCAAATAAAAATTCATCTTTGTGGGTAGAAATTTATTCTTCTTGTTTAAAGTTCATCTAGTTTAATGAAGAGTCCATTTCTTCCGTTAAAAATGCATCTTTTTAATAAAACTTCTTTTCTGTTTATTTAACACGATTTTTTTAGATAAATATGAAACATTCAATTTTCCGTAAAAAATTTATTATTTTAGTAGAAAATTAAGTTATATGGTTGAAGGTTAATGTATTTTGTCAAAAATTAAACTATTTTGCTGAATAAAATTTTTGTTGCTGTAAATTAATCTTTAAACTGATAGTTTAAACGTTTTTCATTGAAAATTTATCAATTTTGTTTTTTTGTTGTTAAAATTCGATGTATTTTTGGCTTTAGTGAAGGGAATACGGGTGAGTGGATGCAGAAAGGCAGAGAGTGCGGGGATCGAGTGTAAAAGAAGAAGGGTAAGTGAAGGAAAAGTTGTGAAGTGTGAAAGTCAGTGGCTTGAAGTAAAAATTTGGAGCGTGTGAAGTTTTTGAGGTTAGGAGTAGGAAAACAGTTGCTTGGTCAGGGGGGCAAGATGTAGGTGATAAAGGCAGGAAACGTCACGAAACTTTGGGTAAGGTAGGATGCCGATAACGAGAAGTCCATAAACTGGCGCCAGAGGGCAACAGTTACTGGACGATCGCACAGAGCAGAAAACCGTAGTGGCAGCATCAGCTGACGTTGCTGAAAGCATACGCAGTGGGGGAAAGGGTGACGTTGATCGCAGTGACAACAGCGGCGTTGAAAGTGTCAAGAAGTCGCCCAGGGGGTAGAGGATAGCCGACTTAGGTACGGACAAGCAACGCGGAAGACCCTCAAGTTTACAGCGCCTCAACTTGCTAGGCAACGCGGGTTAGAACAGAAGTCTGGACGAATGTCAAAAGAAGGCAAGCGCGACTAACAGCGAAGGGGAGGAAAAAAGGAAAAGAGAGCTAGGGGCGATGAGGTAGAAAGGGACAAAGATAACAAGAGAGTTAGAACTAAACGGAAAACACCAGAGAGAGATAGGGGGTAGGGGGGATGTTTGAAAAATTGGAATCTCTCGTAAAAGGTTTTAGAGAGGAAACAAGAAAGAGATTGGACGACGTGAATAGCGATTCGAGTAGACAGGGAAACGATGTAAGGGGGGAAGTGAAATAGATAAGAGAAAAATGGGAAGAATGGGATAAACGCTGGAAGGAGGAGAAATACAAGGTTTGGGGTAAGGTAGAGAGCATTTTCTCGAAAACGTAACGTGATGGGAAGTTTTTGAGCCCATATTCGTGTTCAGCACGAAAAATCCATTCGGAAGCATTAGGTGCCATCTTATTCGCACCACAAAAATTGAAATTTGCAGGGCAGTATTATCGTTTTTCTCCTTCTGAAACACATCACCTTGATTTGCCCTACGTTTACCGTCAGGTCCTTTGCTCCCACATACGACAGGTCCTTTGCTCCCACATACACATATTTAAATTATCCTCTCCACCAGCCTTACATCTATTTCCCTCTCTTCCATTTGCCGCTATAGCACTTTTTTGTTTATTGAATCAAAAGCTGCTTTAAAATCCACGAACAACGCGACTAATTTCCCACTCTTTCTCCCTAGGGTTCTGTTAACCAAGTAGTTCAGTACGTAAATGTTGTCTATCGTTCCCATCCCTTTTCTCAAATCCGCCTGATTGTATGGGGTACTTTCTCTCTCTTGTATCTGACTCTCTAATCTTTTTCTTAAAATTTCTGCATACATTTTGTAGCCAACTGGCATGAGAATGATCCCTTTGTACTCATCTACCTTCTTGCCCCCCTTTTTTGACAATTGGTACCACCAGCCCTGTTATCCACTCTTCTGGCCACCCTTATCCATTGCAGACCTTTTTTCAGATCACCCAACACCCTTTCTTGGCTCCCCCTAACAGTTCTCCCCCTAACAGACCCTTGATATATTTTGTCCACTCAAACACTTCTATTTCTTCAGTCACGCTCTTCCTTCCTCCTCTTTCTTTATTTATCATATCCAGAAACCCTATCTTCGTTGATCGCTTTTTCCACTTCTACGTTGTATTTTTCCTTTCCCCCTTGTTTTTTCCTTTCTAGCATCCTCTCACATTCTCTTTTACTCCTTTTGTACTCCTCCTTCTTCATTTCCCCTATCGGTCATTTTCTATTTTCTTACCTTCTTAATCGACCCCTTTAATCTTTCAATTAACCAGTCTACTTCCTCCTCTTCTTCATACCTAATCTTCTCCTTCTCGATTTCTCTTTAAACTCTTTCAGTTTATACTTCCCCAGACTCCCATTTTTTTGTTCCTTTCTCCCCCTCTTTCCTTTCTCCAACTGTCGCGATTATTGTCACCACCTTCCAGCGTAGCGGTTACTGGGCAGTGCTCGGGGCCTATCTCATTACCCACTTTCATACATCCTATCATATTCCTCATTCTTTCTTCCTTCTCTACAAATGTGATCTCTCCTTCTTCATCTCCTTTCATATTGCCATTACATATAAACCATCCTATTTCCTCTATTCTGTCTAGTAACCTTCTCCCCTCCCTGTCTGTCTTCCTGTCTTCTCTTGGCAATAAATCTAATGATTCTATGGTAATTCAGCATTTCAAAACCAGAATAAATTTGAGTAGCAGCTGATTAGATCCTTAGTTGTGAAGTCGGGCGAGCTCGGGTTCGTGTTCGCGCATTTTTGGCTTTATGCGAGGCTGGTCTTCGCAGCAGCAAAGATGGGGAAACCTTCTCCCTTCATTGTTTTTTTTCGTTTTACCTTTCGCAATTTCTTAGATCGTTTTTGATATCGCGTGTTCTTATTTTTCTTTTGCGTACGTTATTAACAATAATATATAAGGAATGTTTACATTAAAATAATTTCTATTGACTTTGAATTGCAAGAAAAAGATAAAAGTGATATATTGCTCTTTATTTTACAATATTATTAATTTTCAGTATATAAATTTTCTGCAAAACTAGTTCGAACCAAGTGGATTTGTACCTACATAGCAAAAATTAATTAATAATTAATAAATTATTGTTAATTAATCATTAATCCTTTAGTTAAAATTAATTGATTAATTGAACCGCTGGCGATCAAAAGGGGATACGCCCAAAACGCCAGAAGTTCTAGAATAATAGGAATTTTGTAAAAAAATTTCATAAAATATGCATCATCATATATAGCGTAAAATCAGGCAATTACGTTTTATGGTTTTAAAGTCGCAATTGACTTAAGATCTCAGCGCTGCCCAGTATGCGTGCTAGTTCGACCTGCAATATCGACGTCTGAGTAACAGCCGACAATTGGACGGTTAAGCCGGCCACCAAAACAAAAGAACATAGGTTTATTTTGATTTTCTCCTAACCTGCATAATGCACAGAAGCATTATTGTAAAAAATAGTTACTATAAAATATTCTGTTTAGGATATTTTACTTAAAGTTTACTTAAAATGAAAAGAACTTGAATAAGGTTCGAGGCAGGAAAATAAATTGCTTGTGAAGAAAATTAGTTGAACAATAAGAAAAAATGTTTCCGAAATATGGTACTAGTTAAAAGTATTAGAGAAAATAAAAAATAAATGTTTGTGATAAGTTTAATGTCTTATTATTATTTTTTATTTGATTTCTTAATAGCTTTTCCTGAAAAATCTTTGATTTTAAAATTCGTTCAAATAGTCTATTATAATTTTTCACATTAAGTTCTACTATTGAAAATGCAAAAAGTTTTAAATATCAAATGATTACGAAATTAATGGAGGGCATTCAATGAATAGATGATTCTTTTAATCAAAAAGTTTACAAAACTTATGTGTTATATTGTAGGGATAGAAATATATTACTAAGTCTAAAACTATAAAGGGCTAGCACGCATACGGGACACCGTTGAGATCTAAAATCAGTTGTGATTTTAAATGTCAAGATTCCTTATATACTATTGTAAGGAGGGTAACAAATATTTTAACAAAATTAGCGCTATATAGGTGGACATTCTTCCTCAGGTTTTATGAGGGCATTGTACAGCTCCTTGTAGCTATTTATGTTCTTTGAGTCTTCTTTCGGTGGATGCTGGACTTCGTAGTCTTCTCTCGAAAATGCTTCGACCTCCTCTGTTTTGGGCGGATGGTCTACAGTAACTGGAGGATGTTGGAAGCATTTCTAATCCTTATGTCCACCCTAATACATTCCATCCGCTGTTCAGTTCTCCTCACTTCTTTTCTCAATCCTCTAATCTCCACTATTAGCATCCCCAGTTCCTCTTTTTCTGAATGCTCTTCCATTTTTTGGGGTGGTGATCTACGTGTCCTACTGCTCGTCCTAAAAGGACTCTCTACAGCACTTTTCTCTGAGCTCTCTTGACAAGAGATTCTTACATAATATAAGTTGTTTTCCGCAGGAATTGGTACGTATAAAAAGCCGAAATTTGTCATTAAAATGCCAACCAACACGACTTCGGTTGATATAAGGCTCGAACCATACTTTTTGCATTAAAAGAAAAGGTATCAGCGGAAACTGAGAGATTATAGAAGGAAAATATTTTGTCATAGATTGAAACAAGTGATTGGGGAACCACGATAGTTTCAATAATTAAGCCAGATGGAACCGTGAGGATATGCCGGGATTATCAACTCAGTCAACAGAAATTTAATTATAGATTGGTACCCCCTTCCCAATATTGAACTAGAATCCTATTAAAAATCAGAGTAAAATCTGTTATTTATAATAACGAATTGATGAAAATGGGCTTCAAGTTTTCAAGACATTATTAATTACTGCGATAAATTTATCGACGACCGCGCCACGAAACGCAAACCTATGTACGAATATCTGAAATTTGAGTTATTCAATTGGACGGAGGCATATCAAAGGGCCTTCGAAGAAGAAAAAAACGAATTAAAATCAACTTAAGTCTTAATTAATTTCGACCCGGAGAAAAGGTGATTTTAACCTGTGATGCCACAGATTATGGTTTCTCGGTTATTATTTCACATGACACTCCGGAAGATAAATGCCCAATAACATATGCTTCAAAAGGCGCTATCAGCCACCGAGCACAATTATGCTCCAATCGATAAAGAAGCTTGCGCAATTTACTTCGGAGTACCTAAATTTTACGATTACTTATACGGTAGGGTATTGACGCTCCGCACGGATCACCAACCGCTCGATCGAATTTTTGGATAAAAGAAAGAAATTCTAATCATGGTAGTGCGTAGGCTGCCATAATATTCAGATTTCTTTAATGGTTTTAGTTATGATATTGAACATGTAAAATCTAAAGAAAGTTGTGCGGATGGGCTATTACCAATGCCGTTAGAAGAAAGAGTTAAAGAGGAATATACATACATTAATTACGTAGAACACGAATCATTTTCATGCTTACATCATAAAGTTATTAACAAAGAAACAAGATAAGTTTAATAGTTATCAAAAATAATTATGCTTTTAAATAAAGGTTTGCCTAAGGAAAAAATGATCCATGACGAGATTAAACCGCTTTCCAGAAGGAAGGAAGAGTTAATCATAGACCAAAATTGCATTATGCGAGTTTACTGCTTGAAAATTCCGCAAAAATTAAAAAGTATATTATGAAATGTGCTGCATTCTTCTTATGGTGGAATTGTGAAAATGACATTAATGGCTCGATCATTTTTCTGGTTGCTAAATATAGACAAGGACCTTGAGGAAGTAGAGCGAATGTGTTGCGAATGTATTGAAGTGAAAGGCAACCCGATCAAAAGTGAGATTAAACCGTGGAAATGGCCAGACAAAACCGTGGAAAAGAGTAAACACAGGCTTCACAGGTCCTTATTAAAGGCACACCTTTCTCTTATTAATAGGTATAGAAACAGAATGGCCTGAAGTATTTTTGATGAAGTCCACAACGGTATTTAAGACAACAGAAGCATTTAAAAAAGTTTTCTCGCGGTTTGGCTTTCCACTTACATATAGTAGCCGACTGACCAAAAATTTCGTTAATTTTATTACAGGTACTACTTAACTAAAAAATTTGAGCTTTCCTAAAATACTTCAATTTCTTTAATTTTCCGAGATATTACTACGGGTCGCTGACTGGCCAGGTACCGTTACTGGGCCAGCTAAACAGTAATTTCAAAAATTTTATTGTAGGTACTAAAATAATTTAAGCTTTCCCAAAATGAATGATTTGCCTTAATTTTTCAACATTTTTGCGGGTTTCTGGGCCCTGGTGTTCTAGTGCCTAGCCGGCTAACTTCACCATGTTGATGTGCATCAAATGTCACCACATATTAAAAAAATGGCTTTCCTAAAATACTCACGATTTTTTTACCAACCTCCCGGTCTATTGCATAGTTTTAAGAAAACAATATATTACGTCAGTTGGAATGGTTAGAATTTATGTTTTAAATGTTTTTTGGGTAGTTTTTCGAACAGAGAAGACAACAGACATTATTTAATTTTTATGAAAATTCCTTATCAAATTTTAAAAAGACACCAAATGCCACAAAATTTATACATTTTTGGCGCTTCTCATGATTATCAGAAAATAAGGCATTACTTACATAAGGTGGTTTGGCTGCAATTGATGGTTGAAAAATATTTTTAGTCGATTTTCAAGCAAGACAAAGGACAATTTTGATGACAAAATCTTATCTACTTTCAAAAATTTATGTTTTAAATTTTTTCAGTATTTTTTTAATTAGAGAAGACAAGAAACGAAGTCTCAATTTGATGATTTCTCAGGATTTTTAGAAAATAATGCATTACTTCCGATGGCATGATTGAAATTAATGTTTGAAATATTTTTTTGTAGTTCTTTATAGCTATGAAAAAAGGCAAGGTATCATTTTGACAAGAAACTCTAATACATTTTATGAGGAGAATTGAAGTCAGAAAAGTTTTGCGAGTTATTCAAGCTTATCACTTATCTAAAAGAGTACAGAGGTCCGAAAAGTTTTTACGACGAACTTTCACATATTTTGATGTCTTAAAACTTTGCTGCGTAGTTTGTTAAATATGGAAGACAACAAGCAAAGACTCATTTTTACAAGAAACTCTTATCTGTATTTTAGAACATAGCAAAGGTTTGCAACGTTGGGAATTATTAACGTTTCTTATTATCTTCAGGGAATAATGCATTGAATTGAGTCATGTGATTGAAATTTAAGTTTTAATCGTTTCTTCGGTAGTGGCTCGA
The DNA here is from genome assembly GCF_010883055.1 of Belonocnema kinseyi. Classification (NCBI taxonomy): domain Eukaryota; kingdom Metazoa; phylum Arthropoda; class Insecta; order Hymenoptera; family Cynipidae; genus Belonocnema; species Belonocnema kinseyi. Next base: position 144,193,621 of record NC_046660.1, read on the forward strand.
TTAGCGAAGACAAGAGATAAGGTCTCATTTTCACGAACACTTCTCCAGTATTTTTAAAAATATGCCAAAAGCCACAGAAGCTGAAAATTATGTACATCAATCGAAGAACTACTTAAGAAACTTTGGAAACAAATGTTTCAATCTTGTGATCGGGTGTAGTTCTTCATTTGCCGAAATACGTAATACGTAATACGAAATACGTAACTTTTTAACACTTAAGGCCCTTCCACTGAGAAAATGAGATTCAACGGTCCGATATCTTTACAGGTTTCACGAGGAAAGAACAACTTTCCGCCAATTATACTAGGTCAGTTTTTAGTTCTCCCAAGGATACTTGACCGTCAACGGAAGGGTAATGGTGAATTATCAGCAAAAAACATACTCCAGCAAGTGTTATTTACCTCTTGTCTTTCTTGATCGGAAAATTAACCTAAAAACTTTGAAAACATCAATTGCAATCATGTTAATAATGAATGTCAATAATAATAATGACATTATTATATTATTTTGGGAAAATAACGAGAAGTGTGAAAAATTTACAAATTTTGGCCATCACTTGCGCGTAGCGGCAAAACTATTTTTCATAACACATGTATCAAAAATTTGACTTTCGGGTTTCAACCCTAGACTAGAAAGTAGAAACAGGCGACTGCGAAAGAAACTTTACGCCGTAACCAGTATCGAAAGTATATACATTCTACTTTGTCTGCAGTTGTCTGCAGCTATTCTCCCTCTTATCGAACCTCGTTTCGAGAACACAGTTTTCAAAATAAATAAGCGTTAGAGCAGAGCGAACAGAAAAATCAATAACTGCTTATAACCTCATCGATATCACGTCTTAATTGGTAAACAGTGGACAATCAACGTAAGTGTCATTGCCTACGTATTTACAAACAATAACACCTTTGATGAGACGCAAAGAAGTTTCAGGCATCTCAGATCAAATTTTCGATATATTTTTTATGAAAAATTTTATGCGCAACTCAGGGCGAGGCAACAAACGTCGACTTTCGCCCATTCTTGCGCAATATACTATTTATTTATTAAATTTCATAGAAATAGCTTAAAAATGTTAAGTTTTCTTCTTATAACAAATGAAATAACTACGTCAATTCTCTTTTTATAAGGCTCAATTTTGTACCAAATATAAAAAAGGTTCTACTGATTGTTATAAAATTTCACGGAGTTATGCATTATAAATTCATTGCTTATAATCGTGACTAATTCACGGAAAAGGTCACAGAAAAGGATCGACTCAGTACTACTATACCTAAAAAGATTTGATTCAACTTCCCACAGACTGATCATCAGCTTATTGGAAAGCTTAAAGGTTCATCTACAAATCGTGAGATTCACAGAGAGTAATGTGGCTTTGGAAAACCGTATGTACTGTCTCATCTGGAAAATATCGTTTGACAACTAACAACGTCGCCTTCTAGAGAAATGCCTTTAAGGACGAAACCATGAGCCCTTTCCTCTTTTGCCTGACATTATTTCCATTATCTCTCGCACCTCCCCATTCCCAAGCCTACTTATGCGGCAAATCCAGATATCGAAAGCATAACGCCATTCATTTATTTTACATAAATTATCTCAATATCTGTGCTAGAAATAGAGAGCTTCTACATCTAGCTTTAGGGATAGTCAAAGAGTACACTTGGGAGATTGGAATAGAGTTTCGGTTAGAAAATGGGCTGGGGTAAATTTGAAGCGTGGAAAGAAGCTGCAACGAAACTACTTGCCGCCCCGGTAGTACTCCATCCATTTGGGATGATTCCATCGACAAAGGAGAAGCTCAGACACCTTGATATCGGGTTATGACTTTACATCTCACAACATCAAGGTGGTCGTGGAATACTGAATCTCAAATGAATTTACAATAGGAGTATTTTGGGTACAGGAAACATGAAGGCACGGGCAGAGGAGCATTTCTATACAAAGCAGGGGAGAAGTCTGCTAAAACACTTGGACTTGACTTAAATAGCAGGGTGAGCAAAATGCTCCTCGACATTAGGATGCACGGCATCTTCCACATAAATTGAAGAATCTCTTGATGTCGTATGAGCTAAAGTTTGCTTTCCTAGAGTCAGTCGGATTAAAGTGGGAGCACGGAGGGTTTTATTTTCGCTTCTCAAGATGATATTTTTTCCACTTTAGCATACCAATTTTTGAAAACGAGATATGCCCCATATACTGAAACTTGATATTTTCGACCATTTTTTTTTTGTTAAGCTAGACGTCCTGATCATCGGCGCTCTTGGAGGTGCCAAGCTTTCACTGGTTCATAGCATGAAAAGCATCCCTGCGCTGACTGTAACTACCTATCTCACGGTCGTGAGACCTTGTTATTGTTGAAACGTTAACGCCGTTTCCCTGAGGGCGGGTGTAATTTTGTAAAATGAAACCCGCTCTTTGTGAAATACCGCGGTTGCCCTTATGACAAACTTTTAACTATATATTTATTTAAATATACACATAACTTTCACTGTACATCACTTTCAAGGATAAGGAAAAGGAAGAGAGGTATCAAGACGTTAAAAGGGAATTGTAGCGACTGTACCCAAAATATTTTGTTAAAGTAGTTATCCTTGTCATGGGTGCTCTCAAGGGTGCGGAACTATCACTGGTGCGTATCGTTAAAGTCAGTCACTACCCATATCATGGTCGTGAGACGTGGTCATAGGTGTGATTTACTATATTTCTGCTGGGAGCGAGTGTCATTTTTATAGATGGGAGTTGTCCCCAGTTGGACCCTGCGATGGTTCTTTAACCTGTTTTTTTATATTATATATGATCCGCCAGTCACCCTACATATTTTTTAATCTCAGGTACGCGATAACCCCTAAAAGCAAAGTGATTGAAGACTGAAATGGGTAGTGTACATGAGCCAATAAAATATAAACGAGAAGTTGTTTATGATGGTTTATCAAAACGCATTTTTCCCAACGCGTAACACGTTCTTTGACCCCATTGTCGTAAAATGAACGTGGGCAGGTCATCAGACATTTGAGCACGAACACCTTCACGCCAGTGTCGTCGGAAAAATACTGGTTTCCGAGTGCCTCTCTCATCTGTCCAAAAAAATAAAAATTGCAGGGACTCAGATCTGGATTTTAAGGCGGATGTTCCAGGTGTCGTCATCTGCCTCGTAACGGTCTAGATATCACTGGAAAATCGCCAGAGGTTTCTTCTCCTGTAAGAAGGCGCGGGATCAATCGAGCGGCAATTTTACGGGATCCTAGCATGTCCCTGATTATTTTATGGACACTGTCGTGAATGACATTTAGTTTAGCAACAATTACATTTATTTTTCTGCGAGGGTGAATCTTTAATATTTATTCCACAGCGCCAACATTAGCATGCGTGAAGCTCTTGAGGGGCGTCAAAGATAGGCCGAATTTTCGAGGCATTGTCGTCCACAGAATTTGAGCTGCGACAGGGCTGTCTTTCGGAACTGTATTCGCAAACCCGGCAGAATTTTAGCTGACTGAACCCTTGTTGGTGCCTAAATAATAAACATAGAACATTTATATCTGCATATATAATAGTGCGTTTCAAACTTGAGTAAGTGAATAACATTCTTAGTCCTAATAGAAAAATACATACCACTGTATGTAAATCAATGTATATTGTCAGGGTGGCCACCGAACCGGAAGAAAGCCGGGAGAAACGTGCACCGGGAGAAAACCGAGATGATGCCGGGAGAGAAATATTACACCGGGAGCTTTCTCGCATTTTATAAGTCGCGCGTTTCGTTACAATTTAGGTCACAGCCGAATTCTTTATTTGTAATTAAGCAATTAAATGTTGAATACAATTCACCATGTTCAAACAAAATTGTATTTTACCGGAATTTTCGATTGTCGATATCAATTTCGCAAATAGAGTCAATCGATTTCAATTTAATCTTTTTTTACAGGGGCTAAAGTTACATTATTGGCTTCATACAGAGTGCCTACCAATAGGGCCCAAATCTTAAAAATAGTGTACTTTGGGGACCTCAACTGAATATGGGTATAATAGGGGATAAAAGGACCAGGCTGTGAGGCCTACCAGAATATACGGGTGCATTGGGGTGATCCTTTTTTTCAAATCATTTGTTCCTACTTGCGATTCTGGTAAATTGTGTAAAAGTATATAATTCGTGTAAATTTTTCAGTTTAAATTTAAATCCATCTTCCACGTAGGACTTAATCCTTTTCATATTTTCTAAAGATGGTGAAAAAACGTAAAAATATTAATGCTTGGAAAATTGCTTCTTTCCAGTCCATCCCAGGTCCCCAGTATCTACCAGAATTAAAACGCATCGCTGTTGAAAGGTGATAATAAAAATTTTAATTAGACTCAATTTTCATTAGATTCATATAAAAATAAAGCTCAAGTAGTACCAAAATTATAAACTTCTGTAAATTATCCTTTTTTATGGAATTTTGTTAAACATACATTTTTCTCATTTTTCAAAATAGCTCATTTTATGAGTAAATCAGGTAATGTTGTCAAAGAAATAAAGTAATGCAGATCCAATTCTGCGTAAATATAAAAAAAGAAGGCCATTATTTCGGTATATGTGGCCGTCCGCGAAGAAAGGGATCTAATGCGCGTTAGCTTCATTCTGCAGGAGGAGTGATTGGTAAGGGGGTCCAATACAGGAAATCCAGGAGAGGGCCTCACTTTGCATTGTAATAAGAATCCGAGTTTTTCAAATATAGGAATAATATTTTTTATATTTAAGGTGTCAATAAAAAGGTATCGATTGGTGTAAGAACCTAAAAATCTATTTTTACCGCGTAAAGTTCCTTTCTTCACAGATAGTCATATACAGAGCTTTTTTTCCTATACTAAACTTGAAGTCCCCTTTAATTTATTAAGAGAAAGCTTTCGTCTGTGATTCTCAGGAAATGATTTAATTCGAAAAACAATAAATTTAATAAAAACATCTATGTTTAACAAAATGTTATAGAAAAGGAAACTTTCACTAGCGATACCTATAAAATAAGTTATTTTACAACAAGTTGAATTTTTTATGTTTTAAAATGATTTTTCGCTCAAAATTCAATTTTAAGTCATAATTCAAAAATTTAGCTATGTAAAATTTGATCTCTTAGTTTTGCACCGAATTTTATACACTTTAATTGTGGTAAAGGTTTTTGAGATCTGGGATGGGCTGGAAAGAATCAATTTATGAAATCCTAAAATTCTATCCAATATTTTTTAATAATATTAAAGGAATATAATTCTCGTAAGATATTTAGCACCTAAAACAAGTTTTTGGATGATTAACTTAACGTTTCGGGATAATAAAATTACATATTCAAGTACTTTTTGTCAAAATATGTTGAAAAGCCTGTCTACAAAAATAAACGATTAAGTTTTCTTAAAAAGGGCCAGATAAATTTTTGCTTTTATTTTTTGGCTAAAAAATGATCGTAAAATATTCAAGAAATGTAAACAGGAAAAAGACGAAGCGGTAGAAAGGAAGAGATTGAGGGCGGGGAATTTTAGCTAAAATCGAGCCTTTTATAAATAGGAATAGGGAATGAGCTGAGAGAAGAATCAACGTAGATAAGGTAGAAGAAGGATTCACCATAAAGTACTCGAAAATGTTCGGCGCGTCACCGGGAAAAGATCAAAATGGTGCGGGGGAGAAGACAAGCGGAAAGACGAAGACAACGTTCGGCATAGAGGGCCGATAGAAGTTGAAAAGTTAAAGTTAGAAGAATTGCGTGAAATAATGATAGAGGTAATACAGATTGGCATGAAAAGGCAGGAAAAAAGTGAGAGGAAATAAAGCAAGAAATTGGGAAATTGAGTTTGCCAGGCATTCTGCCTTGCCCATCCAATCTTTTTGTTTATTTGATGCATGCGTTTTTTGATGGTTTGATCTCTCGTCGGTTTTAGCTTTCGATTTGAATGAGCCAAAACTCTTGCAGCACCATAAAATGAACAATTAATGGTCCAGAGTTCGTCCTCCTCCGAGATATCCTCACGAAGGGAGGCATCCATTTCAGCCAGATCTTATGGCCTAGGAGGAACCTGTATGTTAATATTCCTCCTTTTTTGAGATCATTATCATCTCTAAGAAGGTGTCTGTTTTCCATGGTTGGTCTAAATGTCACTTCCTCATTTTCATCTTTAGCCTGTTCATGTAGTGGTTAAGGAAGCGTTCCGCGCACATATTGGGTTGCAAGAGTTATGCACGTTGATTTCGCAATGATTGATGCAAAACGTGCTGAAGCTATGGGTGTTTCTGGCACCACAGAGTGTACATAAGCGCCATAAAACCTCCTCTAACAGGGATAATGCTGGCATCTTAGCAGTCTAGTAAGTCATCCTTGAGTTGTAGATCCCCACATGCAAGGATAAGGCTGCTTACCTTGAGAAATCGCCCGGTATCTCAGATTCACCGCGTAAGACACCTCGACCAGGTGCCATTCTGCATTCGGCACGGTGTTTATATCTCTGCCTAGGGATTATTCCTTCGGGAGCATCCCTGGACAATTTTTCACGACTGCTAATTAATTCTTGCAACCATATTCAGCAGAAACCCTTGGGACCGCGTATATATCCACGTATATGTCCACTCTCAGTTATATCCCTGCATTAACTCTTATTTATAAAGTGGGACGATGGTCGTGGGGGGTAAAGCGTAGGCTTTGGACCCACTCCGTCGGCTTGGGGGTTCAATTCCTGCCTCGCACTCTAGAAGAGCCTCGGTGGGCTATGCGGTGAACACTAGCCTAGCAAGGGAGTTGTTCATCTCCGGAGAGTCGTGGTACCGGTACCTCTGGAGAAGAAGGTTTTCTATAAGTACTTAAAGCTGTGGCTCTATGTGGTTCGGAACCCACGTTAAACTGTAGGTCCTCCTTCCACCACCAAGTAAGTGTGTGGGTGGTATGTAAAGGAATAAAGAAAAAAGTGCAAGAAAAATGTAAACCCTTAGGGGACATATTAGAAGCTTCCATTCCAACTCTTATTTATATCCGAATGGCATTAACCACCTCGCACTATCATGGGACAAACCAATCAGCGCGCAGTGCGGCCTTTTCCCCATTGCTGATCAGCATTGGAGGGATCCCCTCCCGGGAGGATATAAGTGAATGTTTACTTTCTTGGACTTTTTAGCGATTTATATGATTTTACATGCTGATATGGACTCTTAGATCAGTCCAACAATTTGCCAGAAGAGCGCCAGGTAGTTTTATCCCAAAACTACCGAAATTTAAAGTTAAAACTGAGACATGCTATTGCTGCACCGACCGCTCTGATAGAGTGGTGAAGGTAAAGAGTGACGCACGAAAGAGGGGTTAGGTTAGACAAAATAAATGGAACACCCCATTTTGACACAATTCATAATTTAATGTGAGAGTAATTCATGACTCGATACTGTATAGGGGGAACGCGTGTCCCAAAAACAGTCTGAGAATTCTGTCTCACTCGAGGCCATTTTATTTAATTTTTCATTATGACATGGGGTGTTCCTAGTAACCGCTAATAGGTGTGAAACGTTAACAACTTGAAATGTAAGAAATGGGCGGAAGGCCCCAACAAACCCAACGGAATTACAAACTCCCACCAGTTAAACAAATGAATGACGCACTGACGTTCATCTAGTTGAACTATGACAATTTACAATCAAAACGAAAAGCACAGAAAGTAAGGGAACCTATCTGGCAACGCCCGAAGTCCTCTGGTACTTCCTCTCATGGTTATTTTCAATTTTAGTTTTCTGTTCAATATACTTTATATCTAGCGTTCAACGTAATGCTCTACCTGTGAGCTCAGAGTAACAAATGACGTTCAGAGTGGTGTATGTGTTCGTTTTCTCAAGTAAAAGTCGGAGCTCCACTAGTGTCAAAAGATTAAAACTAAAGATTGGTAGAGTGAGAGTAACCCCAAGGAAGTGAGAGAGTTGCCAGTCAGTTTCTCCACAGCTTGGTGACGCACCGTCGCTATCCAAGTTTCGCGACTCGACTCTGGGCGTGCTATATTCGCTGCTGTTCACGGAGGCGCGCTGACGCTTGTCAGTGCGCAGATTCTTCGCGGCCTTATGATCCTGTGCTTCCCAGCACTTTTGTGCGACCTCGAATCTCATCCACTGCGCATGAGCAGGGAAGCCTCCTCTTCTTGGTCCATGGCTTCGTATCCCAGGTAATGTAGAATCGGATAGCTTGATTGTTGTGGATAGTGATCCACCCGTTTTACATACGACTACAGGTCATGGAACAATGTTTAATACACAATTGAACCAATGTAACTAATATTTAACTAGGAATTTCCGAGATAGGCCAAGGTTCGAAAGTTCGCGCGCGAACTCCGGACCCGTTATCACACACTTAACAATTCAAAGCTGCTGACCATCAAGCAGCATATTGTTGAGAGAATACGG
>NC_046660.1:144202106-144219064 GCF_010883055.1 Belonocnema kinseyi
AGCTATCTAAGGATGGTACTATAGAACGCCACCTCAAGGTAGGCCTAGTGGCGCCATCTCTTGGTCAGGCCGGAAACTTATCAATCCACCCTCGTATATAATCCGCCACGGATTAAGTGTTAAGTATCTGATGAGTTGACGCGCACTTGCTGATGATCTACGACGTTTCTTAGACTGCGAAAGGTGTTTAATCAACATTTTTTCTGAGCTGCTACAAGTACCCGATTGAATCTTAAGTGTTGAGGATGTTCAGTATATCTAGCGTGCACACCCAGATAACAATCGTGCGACGCACGCTTTAAGCACGCCTGCAACTTGCACGATGCGACCCATAGCGCACGCAAATAGCAAGCACATTCCGCGATTCCTCATGTTATTTCGTCGGAGTCCTTACCGTATACATATGACCAATGTGTCAATAATATTTTTTATCAAGCAAATTCGATTCAGTCTAATCAAAATAATATTTTATTTCAAATAAATTATGTCTTTATCTTATTTCAAGTTATATTTATACCTGCGTATTGTACATGCGCAGATGTCAAACTTCACGGTTTACCGGACATCTTTGCCGACCTTGCCATCAGACAGGTTATGTGAGCGTTAAGTTGTGGTGTACGAGTCATGCTTTTGAAGTAGAAAATTGCATCGAAATCTATAATATCTGTTAAAGTTATTGCAAAGTTATTTGCAAAGTTTATTTGTAAGAATATTATGCAATAGTTGCTTTCGACAATTAGAAACATAATTTTGTACAATTCTGGGCGTTTTAAAAGAAAAGCCCAAATTTTTGGCGAAAAGGAATACCTTCGATATTGTGTGGTTATCTTCATTTCATCAGTTCATGAATTCGCGAAATTCATTCTAGGGTGTCGGTAATTGATTTTGGATGTTCGCAAATCCAAAATCAATTACAAAGATATTGAATGTTAAAGATTCTTAGGAGGCGATATCTTAGGAATGAAGAAAGCAAAGAGCAATTATTGGAACATGGCCACCAATAAAAAAATACGTATAATTCCCTAAAAACTTTCTTTTGTTGGGTGTAGTTCACTGAGAGACACGTATGTCGTTCAATGGTTTTGAAGGTACAATAAGAATATTTCAAATCTATGAAATCTACTCAAATTTAAGACTAATATTTATTTAATTATATTTCAAAACATAATCAAAGCAAAAAATCACCAAAGTTATAACATTTACAACAATAAAAAAAAACGAAACTTAAAATTTTAAGCTGAAAAAAGCCCGTTATGGAAAAAAAATTGAAAAGAATAACAGCATTAATTTTTGAAAATCCTACCAGAATTATATAACAACTTTTGGAATTTTCTTGAAAAGTCTTAGCTTCAAATATGGATTCCACAAAACAGAATAAAATTGGAAGGGATGCACTTCATCGCCACGCGTGCACCGTGTACTTCATCGACACGCGTGCGACTCACACGAGATGCGTGACGGTTAATTCGCATTCGTGCCTGCACCGTGCGCGCCTATTGTCATCTGGGCATTGTCTGTAGCCGAGATCACAATATGTGTAATAGATGCATGTTTCACATTCCTCGATATTGACATTACTTTATGATTTGTCTCGCTATGCTTATGGATCTTGGCTGTATAGGTTTCTTGTAAATTTTTTTCGAACGGACAAGCAATGTCGATAATGCAGACTCATCCGCCTTTTTTCTCTCGCATCACGATGTCTGTTCGATTAGCTCGAATATAATAATCCGTCTAGATAACATCTTAATATAAGATGTAATCATTTTCTTCTGAAACGGTCGCTGGAATGAATTTATGAAAATTCATCCATTCTGTTGAGAATCTTTCATTTAGGGTGAGTTGTTGATTTATAATACATGCTACATCATTATGTCTGTACATGTACTTTCTCTGAGCCATTACGCGATAACCAACAATAATTTTCTGGAAAAGTACGTTGGAAAAATACTTCCGGTAATGGATATAGGACACCTTTTTCAGCCTATGGTTTCTGCACTGATATTCAAGACCTCTCAGGACAATTTTTGTGAATCACGCAGTTTATTGACATTGATAAAGTCTCTACCTCCTCAATATCGTGGTAGAATTACCCTTTCAAACGCCGAATTGATGTGATGCATTCGGTGCTTGGTCCTTTCAACGCGGATAGTTCTATTCAAACGTTCAAGTTCGGTTAGCTGATGTTAGTAAGCGTCGACGAGGCAAGAATTAAAATAATTGATTTTAAGGCTTATCGGTTTGCTGGTCAGATAAACTCTATACCAGTATACAAGTATACTATACTGGACCAGTGTAATGACAAGCCTTAACTACACTTATTTCAAGTTCGGTGTTGATTTTTTTATGAGCCCAAAGGAATACATCTGGGCATGGACGGCATAGGTGTTGATTGCTCTGATCTTGTTTACCGAGTTGAAATCACTCTTCAGTACCAACATGAGTTTTGTAGTGAGGCAAGTCGTTAAGCTTTTCTTAACTATCTTATGCTGAATACCCTTAGACTCAATGACACCCGCATGTTTATATGACTCGCTTTCAGTCATTGCGTCTAACGATCCTCGTTCTATCTCTCTAGCTTTGCGGTCCCTAATCCTCCGTGATTAAATACACAGTTATGTATTTATCTAATCTGAGCTCCATGTGGGTATTATTGGAAAATTTCTTTGTTACATGGAACACTTGCTGCAATTTCTGATTTGAACTAACGTATGGCCTCTGGTCATGCGTAGAAGTTGGGTGAGTTGAGGACCGTCCTCTTTTTCATGTATTATGAACCCATGAGCTATGCTATTTAGTGTTCTGCGCAGTGGATTCTGTTGAGAATATTTTTGATTATAATAAAATACCTCATTTCTTTTCGCGCTTTAATTCATATTTCTGTTGTGGCGCCGCCTTTTAAATTATATCTTCCGTTCTACCATAAGACTGAAATCAACTCTCAAGCTTTCGTTCGCTTACCTTTGCTTCGAATTGAGCATTTTTGTATCTTTATAATAATAATAATAATAATAATAATAAAGCTAATTTACAGTACACAATCAGATTTTCTTTTACGGTTTAGTTTTTTCAGAAAATTATATCTCCTTCTTACCAACAATCAAGAAAATTATACATGTAGTGTTTAGCGTCCGTCCTAAGCTTCGAGAACACTTTTAATGGATCCTGATGACTCCAGCATGCATTTCTACCTTACCGACATTGACACAAGAGCAGTACTAAACCAACTCTACTTTACCGACATCGAGAACATTTCACAGTGGAGACCATAGAATCAAGGATAGTAATCAATTCGCAAGAGCAATTGATGTTCTTCCTCAAACTATTGATGATCCAACACCAGCCCATCCTCCAGAGATGGATGGCCTTATACAACCATAGGCAGAAGCAGAGGTTCAGCAACCAAAAAAGCGACGAAAATGGACATACCGTATGAACAGAGATGTTATGCGCCTATATTTTTTGGCAGAGAAATGTGGATAAAATGTGAGGAGAGAATACCATAGACTCTTTTTACTTAAGTACCCAGAGCTAGCCACAAAAATAAATGAGCCGAATCTGGCAGATCAAAAACGCTCAATATCCGTAAACACACTGCTTTCGGCTGTTGAAATAGTTGCTATCAAAATGCAAGTGGCACAGCAGCTTTCTATTGATGAAATCGCCTTGCAAGATGTAGAGAAAGAAGACTTATTGATGCTGAAGGCATAGGTGCTAGGGATACTGAGCATCATGTAGCGGATCCATTAGAACCACATCCGGTTATTAATAACGATGATGTGGATAGGCAAATCCCAGGAAAAATACAGCACCTTGAAAGGAATTTTTGTGGAATTTTTGTCATGCTTTACTAGAGTTCAAATATGTAGAAGCAACACTAAGGCATTCGCTCCCCAAAATAAACATCACAGATGATCTGCGTGCACTAATAGCCCATCTCGACAGCAAGGTTTTACCTGCGTATTTGAACGTAGCACAAACTGCTTTAGAGTTTCAAACTCTTGTATACTGTGCAGCTGTGGCAACCGTTAGAACGTTGGGCCGGAAAACTAGGCCTGCAAATGCAGTTTTTGTCCAAGCAAGGGATCGAGATCCAACATGGAAGATCAGGTTGGATATGGATGTCAGCAAAGTAAGGTTCAAATTGGGTCGATTAACTCAATATAGAAAAAGAAATAGAACCAGAAAGCTGATAAAACATGTTACTAATATTATTCATCCTCAGCACATCGAGACATTAACACCAGCAATATTGGATGAGATTATAGACTCCCAACGACAGGGACTTGATGTTCTTATTGCCAGACTGCGTCGGTACAAGAAAAGTAGTGTACGAAGGCAACAAAATCGAAACTTTCAGACAGATGAAAGAAGGTTCTGTTTAGTGTTGAATCCATTGAGTAAAATAAATAAAAGTATGTCTCATGGATTCAGAATTCATGATAATGAGGATGGTCATCAAGTGACCCATCTTCTTTACATGGATGACCTGAAGCTGTACGCTAGTTCAGCCCAGAAACTGCAGCAAGTAATCGATATCACAAAGCAGTTTTCCAATGATATCCACATGTAGTTCAGACTAGATAAATGTAGAACAGTGCATTTAATCAGAGGGGAATTAGAAACCGCAGAGTTAGAGAACGAGTTCGAAAATGACATCGAGGTAATGGCTGCAGGTGAATCACATAAATATCTGGTTATTCTTGAATTTAAGGGTATTCAGCATACAATAGTTAAGACAAGCCTAACGACTGCCTTCACTACGAGACTCAGATTGATTATGAAGAGTTTTTCAATTCGGCAAACAAAATCAGGGCAATCAACATACATACCCTCCCTTTCCTCACGTACTCCTTCGGTCTCATAAAATGGTTTAACACCGACCTTGAAAAGTTAAACAAAATTGTTCGCGTAGAAATGACGAAGCACCGAATGCACCACAGAAATTCAGCGATTGAAAGGGTAGCTCTATCATGACATTTAGGGGTTGTCAGCACCAGGAATATTCGCAAAGACGTGTTAAATCAAGACGTGGTTGACCGGTGCCGATTATGTGGAGATAGTAATGAATCCATCGAGCACATTATTGATGGCTGTCGCGTAATGGCTCGGAGAGAATATACGCACAGACATAATGATGTAGCCGGCATTATACATCAACAACTTGCCCTAAACCTAGGACTTTTAAAATAATGGATGCTTTTCTATAAATAAATTCCAATGCCCGTTTAGAAAGCGAAGATTACATCTTATATTGGGATATTACTATCCAAACGGATCATTACATCCGGGCCAATTGACCTGACATCGTGATGGGAGAAAAAAAAGGTGGAGGAGTCTACATCATCGACATTGCTCGTCCTATTAACCGAAATTTGCAGTCAACCTATACAACCAAGATCCATCAGTTTAGCGAGTTAAGGCATGAAGTAAAGACCATATAGAGGAATGTGAAACATGCATCTATTCTTCCTATTCTAATTTCGGCTACAGGCAATGTGCACGCAAGTTGCACTGAACATCTTAAACATTTAGGAGTCAGTAGGGTATTGGAAGCAGCGCAGAAGGCGGTTTTATTAAAGACCTGTCGCATTGTCAGAAACTTTCTTGAACATCAGGAAGTGAGCGACTAAAAATCCGTGAAGTGGTAGATGGCAGCTCTAAGAAAGCATTTAGATGTGACTGTTGTCACCTCCAACGCCCAAGTAAAAGTTTAATTAAAAATAAATAAATAAAAATAAAATTTAATATATAATACATATTGAATATATTAAATTTATTTCATATATATAATAATAAAAAATAAAATAAATAAATAAAAACAATTATTGCTTTCTTCTAGATAAAACATTTGCGTAATGCGCAAAAGAGGCAGGTGTACAGATGAATTTTGATATGGAGGGTTATGCATGGAATCCTGTTATGGTTATATAAATTAGACTTATTGCTTCCTTAAAGATTAAAGTTTCAACTAAAAATTCCTGTCCGTGAAAAACATTTTCCTGTGGTCTAGAATTTATCAGAGCTTAAAGATAAAGACGAATTATTATTTCAGTGTTTTTATTAAACTTTTACTCCAGTAAACCCGGTTATACATCATAGCCACGGACTAAGTCAGGTGAATGATGAGATTAGAATGTTATAAGTTAATTCAAATAATTTAATACGATGTTTGAAACCTCCTACGATGATGTTGTAGGTATACCATTACGAGTGGCCACGAGCGTTAGAGGTGACAACAGTCACATCTGGATGCTTTCTTAGAGCTACCATCTGCCACTCCACGGGTTTTTAGTCGCTCGCTTCCTGATGATCAAGGAAGTTTCTAACAATGCGACAGGTGTTTAATAAAACCGCCTGCGTGCATATTGCCTGTAGACGAAATCACAATGGGATGAATAGATGCATGATTCATATTCCTCCATATGGTCTTTACTTCATGCCTTAACTCGCTATACTTGTGGATCTTGGTTGTATAGGTTGACTGCAAATTTCTGTTAAGCGGACAACCAATGTCATTGATGTAGACTCTTCCACCTGTTTTTTCTCGCATCACGATGTCAGGTTGATTGGCCCGGATGTATTGGTCCGTTTGGATAGTAATATCCCAATATAAGATGTAATCTTGGCTTTCTCAAACGGACATTGGAATGTATCTATAGAAGGGCGTCCATTCTTTTAACAGTCATAGACTTCGGGCAAGTTGTTGATGTATAATGCCCGCTACATCATTATTTCTGTGCGTATATTTTCTCTGATCCATTACGCGACAGCCATTAATAATATGATCGATGGATTCATTGGTATCTCCACATAATCGGCACCAGTCAAACACGTCTTGATGTAACACGCGTTTGCGATAATTCCTGGTGCTAACAATCTTGTCCTGCATTGCAATGACGAATCCTTTCGTCTCTGAATACAGAACATCCTTTCTTAGCCAAATATTAGATGCCTCACTATCCACTTCATTCTGATCTAACGTTTTGGGGTGCTCATTGTATTTCTAATTGTTCTCATTGTATTTCTAATTCCTCTATGGTTTCTGCCCTGCTATTCAAGGCGCCATCTGAGGACAAATTTAAGGGCGTGTAGTCAAGATCCGCTTGAAAGATGGTACTGTAAAGCGCAACATTTCGTTTGCTCTTAAAATAGTCTCGCAACTGTATAACTTGTGACTTAGACAGTTTTTTGACATCTACAACGCCCCTACCCCCTAAATGTCGTGGTAGAACTACCCTTTCAATCGCTGAATTTCTGTGGTGCATTCGGTGCTTCGTCATTTCTACGCGAACAATTTTGTTTAACTTTTCAAGGTCGGTGTTAAACCATTTTATGAGACCGAAGGAGTACGTGAGGATAGGGATGGCATATGTGTTGTCGCCCTGATTTTTTTTGCCGAGTTGAGAAAACTCTTCATAATCAAGCTGAGTCTCGTAGTGAAGGCAGTCGTTAGGCTCGTATTAACTATCGTATGTTGAATACCCTTAAATTCAAGAATATCCAGATATTTATATGATTCGCCTGCTGCCATTGCTTCGATGTCATTTTCAAACTCATTCTCTAACTCTGCAGTCCCTAATTCCCCTCTGATTAAATGCACTGTTCTACATTTATCTAGCCCAAACTCCATGTGGATAGAATTAGAAAACTGCTTTGTGACATCGATCACTTGCTGCAGTTTCTGGGCTGAACTAGCGTACAACTTTAGGTCAACCATGTAAAGAAGATGGGTTACTTGATGACCATCCTCATTATCATGAATTCTGAACCCATGAGACATGCTGTTTAGTGTTTTGCTCAATGAATTGAACGCTATTGCTTGCCCTTGCTTCCTCCAGTTTGAAACCACGTAGTGTTCAAATTGCATCTGACCCAATTTGCACCTTACTGTGCTTACATCCATATCCAATCTGATGTTCTATGGTGGATCTTGATCCCTTTCTGGGACCAAAAACTGCATTTGCAGGCCTAATTTTCCCGCCCAACGTTCTAACGGTAGCCGCAACATGTGCTATTAGTGCACGCAGATCATTTGTGATGTTTATTTTGGGCAGAGAATGCCTTAGGGTTGGTTCTACATATCTGAACTCTAGTAAAGCATGACCAAAATTCCTTTCCAGGTGCTGTAGTTTTTCTAAGATTTCCCTATCCACATCATCGTTAGTTATATCCGGATGTGATTCTACTGGATCCGGTACATGATGTTCATTATCCCTAGCACCGATGTCTTCAGCATCAATGAAGTCTTCATTATCCACATCTTCGAAGGCGAGCTCATGAATAGGTAGCTGCCGTAGCTGCCATTCCTTCCGAGCTTGAGTTATTACTTCGCTCGTTGAGAGTTTAGCATTGAAGCCAGGAGTATTTTAGCCTGTCTGCAGCCAGAGACCAAACCCTACTCATGCTGATGTTCCTCGGCTAGCCACATTGAATAATCTACTGGAAATGTCTACAACTGGCTCGGGTCGCTAGCTTATTCAATGCCTCAAAGCAATCTCATACTAGTAGCGACGTGTTCGTTGTTCCATTCAGGGCCATTATAGCAGCCTTGCTATCTGAGTAGATACGAATGTTCCATGTTCCTCTTATTGCCATACCCCTCTGACTTATAGGCGCACTGGAGCATGGCCATAATCTCAGATTGTAGAACTGTGGCGTAGGACCCCATCGCAATTGTGAAGCCCATTCCATTCCTTCTACGATATATACCGGCTCCAGCGTTCCCCTTGTTTCTAGAGCCAAGATAAAGATATAGATATAGTTAAAATTGAAAATATTTAAAGTTAATCGCAAGGATTAAGAAAGAAAGGTATCTAAAATCGTAATAAAAGCAGTTTTTATGGTTGCCCATGTGTTGAGGGATTCTTGTCGCTTTATTCTAGTATCAAGTAGCAATCAGGTAGCGAGCGAGATTTTAGAAATATTTATGCATAGACAGTCTAAGGATGCACGCATTTCATTATACTCTGCTCTTGTTCTCTACCGATTACTTCTGTTTACTGATGTTTCAAAAGTTCGCTTTCTTAGTCAAACTAAAAGTTTGATATTCTTTTTTGTGTCGTGCGCTAGGTTCGTCAACCTCTCAACGAGATATATTTAACAAGATACTACACACAATTTCCAGACTAGACAGAGAGATTAGACAGCATGAATTTAATTTCAGTTTTTTCACGGACGTTGAATAAGTTTAAAAAATAAATATCAAGAGTTCACTGCCTGGCGCTTATCGCCCCTTATGTCATACAACGATATTCGATACGAGGTCGCATTCCTTTTTTATCTACAGATAAATGCTCGTTTTTAATTTTTAATTTTGAAAGGCCCGTTTTGCCTATTACACGTAAAAGATTTAAGATAATATTGATAAATGACGAAAGTTAATATAAGAAAATATTTCTAGATAAATAATAGATTTAATGCTTTTACGATGATTCATTCTGATAAAAATAGATATTTTGTGTTCCAATTGAATACAAAACAACGAAATGTTCTGACGTTTCGAAAACCAGTTCGAACCTGATTGACCAATAAAGTATTTTTTTTTAATCCAGGATGACGGAAAGCCAAATCGGATTGGTATTATATCCATGGTCCCTATTGATGTTATTAGAGTGTTTTAAGATTTCGATTGCTTCTCTATGTTTTCTTGGAAATATATTGTGTTTTTTTTGCGATGACTGTTGTCTTGTCAAATAAAATTTTATGTCCCGTTTTGATATAATGCTCAGCTACTATTGATTGCGTGAAATGTTTTATCCTGGTTTTACTCTCATGTTCCTTTATACGTTGCTCACCGCTCTCCCGGTTTCTCCAATATATACTTTACCCTCAGGTGGTTTAAATATGGTTTGGATGTTGTGATTGTTGAGAATTGTTCCTATTTGTTCTGTGACTCCTTGGATGCAGGGTAGGATTTGTTTAACGTTTTGTAATTTCTTTTGTAAGTTATCTTTATTTGTTATCGAGATAGCTCTGTATACAACGGAGTTAATGACAGATTGTTTTTGAGATGGGTGGTGGTGGGAGGAGGCATGTTGGTATCTGTTTGTATGGGTGGGTTTTCTCTAAACTGCATGTCCTATTGTGTTATTAGATCTTTTGGAAACTAATACGTCCAAGAAAGGCAATTTTCCATTTTGTTCAATTTCTATGGTGAACTGGATATTAGGATGTAATCGATTGATGAAGTTGAAAAACTTATTTAGTTTATCTCGTCCATGTCGCCAGATGACAAAAGTGTCGTCAACGTAGCGGAACCTACATTCTGTTGCAGGTGAGATTGGGGATCCCATTGCTGCTCCTGAGGTTTGTTAGCAGATAGATATTACTATCGAAGACCATAAAAACCTACCTTACCGATTTTCTGCAGCTTTAGAGGTTCGTGCTAAGTTTCCAGAATATTTCGAATGACGTCATCAAATTTTCACTGCGAAATTTCTGATTCCCATAAAATATTGATTTTATGTAAGTTTTAAATCAACATTTAGTAATAAAGAAATCTAAATTTATAGTTATAATACTTATAATGAAGTATCAATGATATTATAAACTGTTGTTATATTTATAACTGTTGCAGGTAATTATTTTTTCTTTTGAACTAAGTTTTTGTTTACTAAGTTGACATAGCCGAGTCAAAAGTCTGTTCATGATTCTGTTAATTAGAAATCTTTATCTGTTCAAAAAAGAACAGATGAGGAATTCTAATTAACAGAATCACGAAAATACTTTTGACTTGTCTATGTCAACTTAGTAAACGAAAAGTTAGTTTCATTAACAAGAGGTCTTAGGTTAATAAAGATTATGCTAGAGTGCACCACTATCGGGTACGGTACTTTTCATTTAGTTATAACGACGCTTCTCCTGTTAAATCTTAAATTCTCCTAAACCAAGGTAAATAAATTACCAAATTTATGAAAAAGAACAAATTCAGTTGAATAAACTCTTAAAATGTATGTGGAAGAACGATAAAGAATAGCGGAGGAGGTTAAGGATAAGATAATGATGTAGTTAAGACAAGCAGGTCCCTGCGTACTAGATGTATCTCCACTCTCCGCACTGCACATCTTGAATGATTTTAAATGAAGTTAAATAAACTCTAAAAAGTATGTGCAAGAAGAAGTAAGAATGAAGGAAGAGGAGGATGCGGGATAGGGGAATAAATAAATACACAGAAATTTCGAAAATTAGATTTATTTAACCTAGTTTCTTATGATAAACTTATATATATATATATATATATATATATAAATTAGGTGTTGCCAGTCTGTGAAGGAATCAATACGACGATCCAGCAAAAGTCTCGTGGACCCTAAGAACACGGAGCGACCCAAGGACTACCGTCTTCTGCATTTTTTCCGCAAGTGTTTTAGCATATTGTTGACACGCAGGGATGCTTTTTAGGCTATTAGCAAGTGAAAGCTTGGCACCTCCAAGAGCGCCGATGATAAGGACGATTAGTTTAACAGAATATTCCGGGTACAATCGTTGCAACTCCCTTATAATGTCTCGATACCTCGCTTTCTTTTCATTCTCCTTGCTTATGATGTTTTTGTTAGCTGGTGCCGAAAATTCGATAACGTGGTGGCTCTTATTTTCAAAGTTTGAATTTTCTTCACGCTAACCCCCATTTTGGTTCCATTTTATGTAGAAATAATTCGTGTAAAATTTGAGATTAATCGGACTAAGGGAAAGGGTGCCCCTCTCTAAGCCGAATCATTTACAACTTTCAATTCATTTACTAATTCAAGTCCTTTGACAAAAAATTCATTTTTAGGCCACGTCGACGGTTCTGTCCTAAGAAATTCACCATTCAAGATAAATCTTTCGAAAAATCGTTTAGTGTCAGCTACCGGGATCGACAGCTTGATATTCATAAAGTTTTGAGAAAACCTTGAAATCCAGATAAGGTACTTGAGCAGCAAAAGGCGCACAAAACGATGCTTCGACGTACACACTAACAATGAAAATGCAAATATCGTAGATCGCATTCTCTCCTTCTAGAGTTAATACAAATTCGCGACAAAAGAGAAAAATTGTCAAGCAATAAATAGCGTTTGCCATCCACCTTGCATGATGGATAGTCCCCGGAATACGGAAAAATACTCCACGAGGTGGTACTTCGCCAAGGAAAATCATTACTAATTCTAAAAATTCCCTATAATCCTCTCTAGGCTGCTGTTCCTTCAAAGTATTTTTTACAAAATGAAGGATTCGAGATACGTCGCCTTTATTGAAGGGTCCTTTGACCTTTTCGTTTTTAATCCCTGATTTGAAATGATTAACATTGATTCCAGGCCAAGCTTTTTGAAAATTTTTAAAGATCAATACAATCGGACCTGTAGTTTTACCCATCTTTTCCTCGAAAACGGTTCTAAGAATAATTTCATATATATGATGTCTACAAGCAAAGTACAAAAGATCTTTTTCTAACATATTTTCTATCAAAACGCACGCACCTCTATAACTTCCAATATTCGGTGCTGTTGTATCGAAAATTAATGCTTTAACACAATCTTGGAAACCACACTCAACAAGAATTTCACAAACAGCAGATGGCTGATCTTTTTCAGTCCCATATTGCAGTACAGGCACTCCAAGAAGTTGTTCAGCATCGCCATTCGAAAGAATTACAGGAAGTCGATCAACGGTCTCCTGACCTGTTGTCCCAACTGATAGCGCTTGTAGATGGCGTCAATTCGGCAGTTTCAGCTTTAAAAGAAAAAGAAGAGATTCAATGATGCAAATTTAATTAAAAAACTGAAATGTGGAAAAATTAGGAGTAGTGCAAATTGCGTGATTGAAATTTTTTTATACATTACTCACTTAGATGTTTAATTTCAAGATCGCTTTGCTCTTTTCTCATCAACGCTGCCTCTTCTCGTTCTGCAATTTTTCATTCGCTTATAACTTCCTTGTAATCGACTCCGAACATGGCCCTTGTCAACGATGAGTTTAACAGAATATTCCGGGTAAAATCGTTGCAACTCCCTTATAAGGTCTCTATACCTCTCTTTCTTTTCAATCCCCTTGGCTATGATGTTTTTATCAGCTGGGGCCGAAAATTCGATAACGACCATGGTTCGCTTCTTGAAGTCAAGAAGAATCATGTCAGGCCTCGAGTGTGTAACAGAAACAATTGTCGAGAATATAAAATTCAAGTATATGCGGCACTTTCCATTCTCGACAATTGCCTCGATTTCCCTAGGAGCATTTAGAGGAGCGATAATAAGGTTAATGCCGCACGAGGGTCAGAGATGGTAATAAAGCACTCTTAGTGCCGCATCGTGCTTTTGGATGTAGGTGGTTCCCGCATGAGTTGGACAACTAGATAGAATGTGAGCTAAATGCTCAAAATGTGGCGACGGTATGTTAAAGTGGAAATGACATCGTCTTGGCATGCCAAACTGATACCCTCCGTACCAGACTTCAATCCGGGCGATTTAAGGAAAGCAAAGATTAGCTCACACGACATTGACTGATCCTCCACATTTCTGTGGAAGATACCGTGCATCCTCTTATGGAGGAGCTGTTTACGAAATTTTTTCTCTTGTGCTTTCTTAATCCGGGCTTTCAGGAGTGAGTACTCGAGATAGCATTTTGTTCACCCCTAATACTGAAGTTAAGTCCGAGTGTTTCAGCAACCTTTTCCGCTGCTTTGTACAAAAAAACTCTTTTGGTCACTTCTTCGTGATTCCTGACAATTTTAAGAAGAGGTTCTCTTCCATTTGCGACTATATGTGCTGTACCCAGAATAATCCTGTTGTGAAGACATTCAAGACTCAATATTCCGCGACCACCTTGACGGCGTGAGGTGTACAGTCGCGGAACAGAAGACTTAAGATGCATGCTTTGTTCATGTGCGTAACCTTTCTTGTCCCGATATCAAGGGATCTGAGCTCGTTCTTCATTCATGGAACTACTCCAATTGAATAGAGTGCTACCGGGACGGCAAACATGTTCGTTGCAGATACTTTGTTCCTCGCCGACCGTTCGGAAGAGCAAATATGCCGGATGAGACGTTTGTATCTGCTTCTGGGAGTATCCTTTATAGATGTCACATCCTGAATGCGGCTCTGTGGCACGCCCAGATATGTATAAGTCTCTCCAGCGCAAAGGTGTCACCTAGCGCTTCTATCAACGAGCTCAGGATCTTCAAGGATTCCATTAAGTTTTTCTCGCTTCAAATGAACCTTGGCGCATTTGTCTAACCCAAATTCCATTCCAATTTCCTTAGTATATCCTTCGATAATCCCTAGAGCTAGATGTAGTTGCTCTTTGTTTTTAGCATAGATCTTCAGATCGTCCATGTAAAATACATGAGTGACTTACTTTCGATCTGCAGGTTTGCCGAACAAGTACCCGTCGCAATGGCGAAGTGCTAGAGATAGTGGCAATAATGTAAGGCATAAGAAAAGTGGGCTCATGGTGTCGCTCTGAAAGACACCTCTCTGAAAGGCGACCTTGTTAGTTGTCACACGATTTTTCCCAGATAAGATAGTAAATCTGGTTTTCCAAAGCGGCGTCAATCTCTCTATGCACCTAACGATTTGCGAATGAACCTTTAAGCTTTCCAAAAGACAGATGATAAGTCTATGGGAGGTCGAATCGAAAGCTTTCCGATAATCAATCCAGACTATCGATAGGCGACGCTGGTAGAATGCTGCATCTTCGCAGACACATCTATCGATGAGCAGGTTCTCCCGACATCCCGTTACGCCTTTCTTTGAGCCTCGTTTTTCATACATTTCTTGCCACACAGGTTCAATTGCCCGAGAAATCCTATCATTTAGGGCAGCTGTTAATATCTTAGACAGTGTGTTCAGACGAGTGATTGGCCTGTAATTCTTCGGGTCAGCTAAGTTGCCTATTTTCGGCAGGAGTATTGTGCGCCCTTCCACCAACAACTCTGGAATCGGCTCTTCCGACTTCAAATATGAGGTGAAAATACGGGCTAAATGCTGACGGGTTGAAGAAAACTGCTTCCACCAGACGGTTTTGATACAATCTGGTCCCGGTGCGGAATAGTTCTTCATCCCTCTTAATACTTTTTTTACCTCCTCGGTAGTGATGGGTGGGCATTCTTCATCAGGTGTTATGAGGGCATCATACAGCTTTTTGAAGCTGTTTATGTTTTGTGAGTCTTCGTCCTGTCTATGTTGCTCTTCGTAGACTTCTCTCCAAAATACGTTGACCTCCTCTGGTTTGGGCGGGTGGTCGACAGTAACTGGAGGCTCTTGGATGAGTCGAGATGGTCAGAGAGAAGCTGTTGATTTTCTCTGACCCACATCTCCCTCCGCTCTAGACTTCTCTTAGCGTCATATAGTATCCGTATTCTCTCAACACTTTGCTGCCTAATGGTCAGCAGCTTTGACTTGTTAAGTGTGTGATAACGGGTCCGGAGTTCGCGCGCGAATTTTCAAACCTTGGTGGTAAAATTCCCGCCAGATGTGATGGAGTCAATCACACACTGAATGTGGGACGCGTACTTTCTTGCCCAGCATATCTTTATGGCAAGCTGATGCATTCGTCTTTTGGTCTTATGATGAACAGTTGGTTTTGTTCTACGGTTCGCATCGGCCAAAGTTCTCGCTGCATTATACACACAATAATTGATAGCTCAGAGATCGGATTCTTCGGAAAAATGTCCACGAAGCTCGTCATCCATTTCAGCTAGATCTTTGGGCGTGAGAGAAACCTTGGTGTTGATGTTTCTCCGGGTCATAAAGCATCGTTCTTCCTCTATTGGATGCCTACCTGCGGTTGGTCTTAGTGTCGCCTCTCTTTCTCTATTGCCGGCTTGTTCTAGCTGTGATAGAGTAGGCGTTCTGCTTACATAGCCCCTTTTTCGGAGTAGTTCGGTATGGTTTCGCAGACGTTGCTGCGATAAGTGCGATAGCTCCGGATGTTTCTCGCACCACAGAGCATGCAGCCGTGCCATGTAACCCCGTTCAGGAGCCACACTCGCATCGTAGCACTCTAGCAAGTCGTGGTGTTGTCACTGTTGTGCCAGACATTTATCAGCAAGGAAGCTCATACGGCTCGTAAGCTTGATCAAATACAGCTAAACTTATGGTTTGAGAAAGCATAAGTTCATTATACGGACCAGGAATAGCTGTTCAGCAGATGATTTCTGTAAGTAACCAAAAATTGATATTTTCTCCTATTTAAAAAAGTCGTTTTAAATCACTTTTACAGAACTTTGAAATACTTTTTTTTTCCTTCGAAAAAAATGTCAAACCCGAAGAAAGTTCTAATTTCACAATTTTTTCTGTTTTTTCTTAGTTCACACTGAAGAAAAATATATGCCAATTAAATTTTGTTTTCAGTCAAGAATTACGAGCTGCATCTTTCCCGCCGATTGGAAACTGCAGTTGCAAGGGGCTTATGAAACAGGCTAATAATTTTGCAGTTACTCATTGTTTCATGTTGAAAATTTTATGTATACATTTAAATTATAGATTAAAATATTCCTCAAAGTTAACTGGGCTCAGTGGTTTTCTTCTCTTCCAAAAAAATCCGCGCAGAACATCTTTGTTGGGGTCTTACAAAGCAGGACACCCCCTTAATACATAGTTCTCTCTCTCTCTCTCACCCCCCCCTCTCTAACCCACACATGCTGCAATCATTTTTAAATTGAAACATTTTTTTGTACATGTCTCTCTCTTACCCTCTCTATTTCTCTCCAATCTGCCCATGCTGCATATAATTTACCGTCTTTTTCTATTAATATACCTTTCTCTTTGTAACAATGTTTTAGAATGTTCTAAATTATAATGTACACGTCTAGATGCATTTGAAATGTAACGTTTTTGCAGCGTAAAGAATGTAATCCACCATTTTAAGTAACCTTGAAGTTGTTCCCGAAAAAATTATTTTCAGAAAATGCGCAGTAAAAAATTGAAACTGCACACGAACCACTAAATCGTAGAATACCGGTTAGGTAGCTTTTTATAGTC
>NC_046660.1:144219164-144243843 GCF_010883055.1 Belonocnema kinseyi
TTAAATCATCCTTGAATTCTATATAATATGTTATAGAGTAGCATTAGTGGATAATTTAAAGAATTTCCGAATATATTATATTAATTTTTTGTATTTTTTAAATTTAATTTTATATCTTTAACGAATGGTAGGCAAAAATGTCCTTTCAAAATTAAAAATTAAAAACGAGCATATATCTGTGGATAAAAAAGACATGCGACCTCAGCTCGAATATCGATGTTATGTCATAAGGAGCGATAAGCTTCAGGCAGTACACTCTTGATAATTATTATTTTAAGTCATTAAACTTCCGTGAAAAGTCTGAAATTAAATCCATGTTGTCTAATCTCTCTGTCTAGTCTCGAAATTGTTTGTAGTATATTCTTATATATACATAGTTCAGAGGTTTACGTACCTAGCATATGGCAAAAGAATGAATATCAAACTTTGTGGGTTGACTAAGAAAGCCAACTTTTGAAAGAGTAGTAAAAAAAAAGAAGTGATCTGTAGAGAACGAAAGCAGAGTCTGATGAAATGCCTGTAGCTTTATACTGTCGATGCATTGATGCTTCTGGAATTGAAACCTCTAAACGTTTCTGACTGTTATTTCTAGTCCTCGCTCACTCGCTTCTTGATACTAGAATGTAGCGACAAGAATTCCTGAGCATATGACCCACTATTAGGAATGATTTTATTATGACACACACACAATTGCGCGATATGTTTCTGGGGTGTTAACTGTGGAATATTCTAGATGTTGGTAAAGTATTGTAGGTTCAGTACCCCTCTTATAAGAATGTCGGTAAAGTAGAAATTTATGGTGATGTCATCAGGACCCTTCGAGAATGTTCTCGATGCTGAGCACGGACATGAATCACTTTTCCAAAAAATTTAGCACGGACACGAACTACGACAGGCAGAATCTTCTCGATGCCGATAAGTTAGGAATCTTGCGTTAAAACGCAGCCTGATAATCTGCTGAATCTTGTTCGACGAAGCGTCGTTGCACAATCTAAGTGCTAGCTGATGCGTAGACAGATCTCTTAAACTTTTGAAACTTCAACCAAATAATCATGTTCCAAAGGTGATGCTTCATTGTAGTCAATGTATTTTATGCGCAAGTTTCTTTGACGATTACTTGCTTTTTAAAACCTCTGTAAAGTCTTAATTTGTGATGTCATCAGGTTCCATTACAGGATTATTGCAGGTGTATTCCTTCCTTCGTTGAAACCACGCAGCGCCTAAGTTGATTCTGTTTATTCTGCTCAAAACACTGTCTTAGGAGGCCGCTTTGTCTTCAAATTAAGGAACTTAGGTATTGTGTTGGATATTTTGCTCTTTACTTAGTTTAAGATAAAACTCAATATACACTACTAATATACTATATCTACTATATGCTACTATATACACTTTAATCTCATCCAAAATTACTGATGTACTCCCTCAATTTGTCAAGTGTGCATGATTTTAATCACGTGATTCTGGTTTTATTTCCCTTCTTGGATTGAGTTAATCAGTCAAATTTTCTCCTTACTTTGCTAACATCCATATTCAACGTTATTTCCATATTCTATCTCGTTCTATTTCTAGGACAAAGACTCTATTTGTGAGTCGAATGTTACGGTCCAAAGTTCTAATGACTGTCGCAATTGTACAGTACACATGAGTTGGTACCTGCAACGCAGTTAGTTCTGCGTTTAAGGTGTTAGTCACAAAATACGTAATACTTATGTTAGTAATTTTGATGCTTCTCTCGCGTGATACATTTTGCGTTGTCCTTTACATGGAGAATCCTACCATGGACGACACTCCTTTCCCCGCTCTTAACACATCACATGTTTTATGAATGACACAGAAGTGCATAAGTATGTACGTTTATATGTGCATATGGTTTTAGTGAATCTGGTACTTGATCTTCATTGTTCCCAGCACCTATGCCTTCTGCTTCAAGCAGGTCTACATGATCCGCACGTTCTACAGGATTTTATCAATAGGAGGCTGCTGTCCCACTCTATTCATGTTGCTATATTCTGGATACTTGAGTAAGAAGAGACGATGATGTTCTCTCTTTACATCTTTCCACTTTTCTCTTCAAAAAAATAAAGGCGCATAATATCTCTTCTTATGTAGTATTTACATTTTAATTGATATTCGATCTTCATGAGGTTGCGCAAGAACATCAATAGCGCGATTATGTTTTAGTGCTCCACCGCTTGCTGTTTGATCTTTTGTTGCAGGTTTTTCTTACTGACGTTTACTGTTGACGTCTTTGCTGCCGAATCAACCTCCCATTTAATCTCCGTTGCTCAGTGTTCTTAGGAAAGTACATTATTCTTGATGTCCTTCATCTTAGGGATAGCATCTTGCTGCAGCTTCCAATATAAACGGATACTCGGCAGTAAACTTTGTCCTAACTTTATATTTATTTCATTGTTGTATTCTAGTTGAAGCTCTACCGTGGTATTTCTTTTGAGGTGGTCGCAGTTGGGCAGCTATTTGATTTGTGACATTTGCTTAAACATCTCGCAGCTCACCATCACCACCGTCTAACATGCTATGGCTTCAGCAGTGGCTCCACGGGAGCTTCGATGATACTGGGGAAGCGACCACTGTATAAAAATATTGAATAGAATCTCAATTTTTTGGATTGCCTTTGGTCTTCCTTTCGCTCTCCCCCTCGCGACGCTACTCGGTGATCTAGAAATGGATTTTTTTGGATAAAGTCCACCTAATACATTTTTTTAATGATTTAAGATTTTTAAAAGAAATACTTGGCATTAAATTCCTTATAAGCGGAAGAAAGCCAATTTTTTATATTTTTGTGTGTGCTTAAGATTACTTTCACAAAAGCAGCGGCGGAATTGTTAATTTCAATTATATGTTCTTTATCTATGGATGAATCTTTCAAATAAAGTAAATGTTTGTCAGAAATAATGAAGATAGACTTAAAAATCACAAATATTTTACAATAAATTCTATTTTATTATAATAAACATTTTTTTTAAAACAAATTTAACAGTATATCAGTTTGTTATAGAAACAAAGTATTTTGCTTTAAAATCGTTGTAATTTATTATTAGGAAGGTATGAGTAACGAAAAACTGGCATAACTTGAAAATCTACAAACAGTGCGTCAAGTTATGAACAACTTTTTAACCTAATAAGTGTATGAGCAGGCCAATTCACATGATAGAAAAAATAATTATGGAATAAGGATATCTGATTGAAATGTATTTCCTCAAAAAATTTTAATTTTTGATTGTTTAAACAATTTTTTTAATAATGTTTGTTACGAAAAAACTAATAGCACCATTCGATTTTACGAGAAATATTACATACAGTCCATATGTTATCATATGTTATTCTCAACCTTATGTTGTGTAAAACGAATGTTATTTAACTTAGTTTCTCTACACTTTAACGTGTAACACGACTCTAGGATTTTGAAAAAATCGAGTTTTTTGTTTTAGCTTAAACAATTCTTTAGGATCATAAAAAAATGCAGTTGGGCATGTTGGGCAGGTATCGCAGCTAAGAGATAAAAAACAAGGATTTAATTGCTCGTAAAACTTTAAAAGCATTTTCAACGAAACAACCTTCAAATTCTCTTAGCTGCTTTTAGATTTAACGTGAACTTTTTTTATAACCAATTCACTGCTTATTTTTTGGCCAAAAAATTGATGTTTTTTTTTCAAAAGTACACTATTTCTACAAATCTGATTTTAAAAAATACCCTACGTACTTCTATAGCCAGTAGTATACCTATAAATTATTTCTTAAAAAGCTATCCCTATTCATCCAAATACCGTCTTTAATAAATTACTTTTTGACAGTTTGAGGTTCGTCCTTCAAATGATCTTAGATACTTTTAATTGTTTAGCGGCGCCGTATATAACCGTTATCAAAATAAGACTTTCGCCACAAGAGACATTTGCCATGCGGGGCTAGAATTTTTATTTACTTCGGCGGCTAAAGATTTTTTTGCTATTTTACGTTCTTACGCAACGGTTTCAGTGCGACCTAATAGGAAACACCTTGTAATGCGTAACGTGACTTTTCGTCGTACCTGGATGAATTTCTATGGATTATCCTCGTAGATTCACTGTCGTTAAATACAGGTGGAGAATTTATTAGGTCAAGTCATATATAACTTCCGTTTTTTATCAGATATTTACTTTGCTTTCTTTAAATAACACAATAAATAACATTAAATAACACAATTCTGTTGGGGCAAAGTCCGGAGAGTAAGGTGGGTGTAGTAAAGACCTCCGACAGATTACCACCATTTCTGTTCCTCTCAAAAAAATTTGAATGGAAAAGCTTTCAATTCTTAAGAGCAAGTCAGTCAGGCTAAGTAACTTTCTTCCAATCTAAACCAGTCAAATTTTACAAGGAATCAATTGATAAGCTATCAGAAAGATGGGGAAGGTCACACAATCCTGGTGGTGAATACATTAAAAATAATTATAATTTTCTTTTGAAATAAAACAAGATAAATATCTGATAAAAAACGGAAGTTATTTATGACTATGTAAGGTATTTTCATAGGCGTTCGTAAACGGAAGTATTGCCCAAAGGCTGCTGGACTTCAGAACGGTTGCCAAAGTGCAATTGCCAATTTTCATGACTAGATTGACACACTAAATTGAAAAAAAATTAACCTAAGATTTATAAAATTTCAATAATTTGCAGTTTCTCATGTTTATATTATTCCTAAAATTTTAGTACATTTTATTTTTATTTTTCAAGAAAATTACATACAGGTTAAACTTTTTACTTTATTGAGGTAAATATTTATTGCTTGTAGTCCTTTATTTTATGCACAACTATCACATTCTGAATGTTATGTTTGTTCAGTGTATTTTGATTCATTTTTGACGAAGATATAGCTAGTTTACGTTTTCTAGCTCTGAAAGATAGAACGGGCAAGTAGTGGTTAAAACGGCGAGGTAAGGATGAATGGCTGAAAAACAAGGAAATCGGACAATGCAACGCATCGACGCATCGGTCATTTCTCTCTCTCTCCCTCTTTCAACTCATCCTTTTTTTATTATTCTGAACTTCAAGTCGTAAATAAGCGTAAACGTGAGTTTTGCATAATAATGTAGACATCACCTGTCCTCACGTGTTAACCACAGGACAAATAAACACATAAATCAATCAATCATTCTCTCTCTCTCCCTCTGTCTCTACCCTCTATCGCCCCCCTCTTTTATTCCCGTCTTTTTCTCTGCTGAAAGCGCTGTTAATTATAGTCACGGACTATGTCAAATGACGGATGGGATGAGGATATTATAAGTTAATTTAATACGATGTTCGAAATATTTGGGCGATGATGTTGTAGGTACAAACTTAGGAGTATGGTGTAGTTTGGAGTTCGTCTTTTACCCCTCTTATACTTAAATATATACCCCTCTTATACAGCGACCGCGTGCGTTAAAGGTGACAAAAGTCGTCTCTAGATGCTTTCTTAGAGCTACCATCTGTCACTATTTAGGTTTTTAATTGCTTGCTTCCTGATGGTCGAGAAAGTTTCTTACAATGCGACAGGTATTTAATGAAACCGCCTTCTGAGCTGCTGCCAGTACCCTACTGATTCCTAAATATTGAACATTCTCAGTGTATTTTGCGTGCATGCCTTAGTTGGATATACTGATAGATCTTTGTTGTACAGGTTGCCTGCAAATGTCGGTTAAGTGGACCGGAAATGTCGATGATGTAGACTGAATCTTCCACATTTTTTTCTCGCATCACGATGTCAGGGCGATTAGCTCGGATGTAATGATCCATCTGGATAGTAACATCCCAAAGTAAGATGTAATCTTCGTTTTCCAAAACAGACATTGGAATCTATCTATAGAAAGGCATCCATTCTGTTAAGAGTCCTAGGTGTAGAGCCAGTTGTTGATGTATAATGCCCGCCATATCATTATGTATGCGTGTATTCTCTCTAAGCCATTACACGAAAACCATCAATAATGTGCTCCATGGATTTGTTTGTATCTTCACATAATCAGTACCGATCAACTACTTCTTGATGTAACAAGTCTTTGCCATAATTTCTGGCGCTGACAATTCTGTCCTGAATCGCAATGACGAATCCTTCCGTTTCTAGATACAGGACGACCTTTCTAGCTAAATATTGGATTCCTCCCCATCCACTTTATGTTGATCTAACGTTTTGGGCACCTCGGCATGAATGGCTTTCTGTTTCTATTGCGTTTTTAGTTCCTCTTTGGTTTCTGTCCTGACGTTCAAGGCCTCATCTGTGGAAAAATATAAGGGTGTGTAGTCAAGATCCTCGTTACAGATGTCGTTGGAAAGCGCAACATCTGGCTTGCTGTTAAAATAGTTTCGCAACTCTATAACTTGTGACTTACTCAGTGTTTTGACACCCACGACACCCTTGCCTCTTCTGTGTCATGGCAGAACTACCCTTTCAATCCCCGACTATTTGAACTTCTAAGATCAGTCTTATAACATTTTATGTGCCATTTGACTATCGTATGCTGAATAACCTTAGCTTCATGAATACCTAGATATTTATACGACTCGCCCTCAGCCATTACTTTCATGTGATTGTCGAACTCGCTCTCTACCTCTGAGGTCCCTATTCTCTTCTCTTGTTAAATTCACTATTTTTCATTTATGTAGTCCGAACTCCATGTGGATATAATTGGAAAGCTGCTTTATGACACCGATCTCTTGCTGCTGTTTCTGTTCTGAACCAGCGTATAGCTCCATGTCATCCATGTACAGTAGATGGACCACTTTTTGACCGCCTTCTTTATCGTGTATTGTGAACCCGTAAGACATGCTATTTAGTGTTTTGTTAATGTTTTCAACATTAAACAGAACCATAGTGCACTGAAAGAGTCTCCTCGCAATATAACCGTTATAATGTGTATTGATCTAGTTATGCTTAGTTGTCCATAATCAAAATACTTGATTGTTGTACCACAAAAAATCATAGCACAACTTAGGAAGTCAATGATATGTGGCCAGATTTTGTAAATTTTTAAGACGACAAGCAGATAGTCATGCGGTACGGAAGGAAACTCTTGCTTGTAATCAATGTGTCCCATATGTAAGTTCCTTTGATATTTAGGATCCTGAGTCATGGAAATAGCGGCTATGGTGACTAGATCTTTACTGCCTCGCGAGTTTTCACAACATGCTTTTTGTTCTTCTGGGAGGATGTCATTCTCGTCTGTAATGATTGCTGTAAGACATTTATAAATTGTTGGAAGTTAGGCTGCCGGTCGAAATTCAGACGGATTTTGAGCGTCTAGTTTTTTAGGTAACATAAACGTAGTACCCTGGTGCACAAAATCTGGAATCATATCTGGGTGTTCACTGATCTTTTTAGAACACCTAGCCGACGCATGATGCACACTCATCACGTACTTGTACTAGAAGTTGTGCACAATGTCCGCACCTGGAGCTTTCCAGTTACTTGACCTTTTCAAAACCGCGAAAACATCTAAAGCTGTGATGTTTGCCAGTTGCATTGCAGGGCTATTGATTGATCTTGCTTTCTCAAGTTTGAACCCTGCAGTGTCTAAATTGTATATTTTCATTTTTCTTCAAACACTCGATCAGTAGTTAGTCATATCTTCCATTTGAGGGAATTAGGTATCTTGCCGGTTATTTTGCTTTACATTCCGTTCACGATAAAATATTCTTTTATCTCTCTGAAAGGTTCGATTTTGTTGCCTTCGTACACTACTTTTCTTGTACCGACGCAGTCTGGCAGTAAGAGCATCATGTTTATGTCTCAATGTACTGAGGGTGGATGATTTTGGTAACATGATTGATCAGATTTCTGGTTCTATTTCCTTTTTTATATTGAGTCAATCGGCTTAGTTTGCACCTTACTTTGCTGACATCTATATCCAACCTGATCTTCCATGGTGGATCTCAATCCCTTTCTACGAAAACGACTGCATTTGTAGGCCTATTTATGCGGCCTAAAATTCTAACTGTTTTCAGGGCTGCACAGTATACAAGAGTTTGAACCTCTACCGCAGTTTGTGCTGTGTTCAAATGCAGAGGTAAAACCCTAATGTTCAGGCATTCTATTAGAGCACGAAGATCATTTGTGATGTTGATCTTAGGCAGAGAATGCCTTTGTGTGGTTTTTACATGTCGGACCTCTAGTAAAGCATTACCAAAATTCCCTTCAATGTTCTTCAGGTTTTCTGGAATTTCGCTGTTCACATCATCGTTATTAATGTCCGGATGTAGTTCTAGCGGATCCAGTACATGATGTTCATTATCCCTAGTACCTATGCTTGCAACTCTAATCAGGTCTTCGTTGTCCACTTCTTCCAAGGAAAGTTCACCAATAGCTGTGACCATTTTGGTCACAGCTATTTCAACAGCCAAAAGCTTACTGTTTACAGATATGGATTATTGTTGGTCTACTAAATTCGCCTTCTTAATTGCTAAACCTCTGCTTCTGCATCTTTATTGTATAAGACCACATGCACCTGGAGGATGTGGTGTTGCTAGATTTGGTTTTAAACTTCGCACTTTCATAATAGAGACGCACCAATTCCTCTTTCAATGTGGTATTTTAATTGATGCTCTCCCACGGTATTTCTATTCAGGTGGTTGGCTGCAAATTGCTTACGCTAGCCAAAGCATCCTCAGCAGGTAGAGTTAATGTTTCATTGTTTGCCGTTTTTTGGTTTCACTGGTTTTACTGGTATCGAATGGTTCTATTATATTTTCCGCAACATAGATTATTAAACGAGTTTGTTTTTAATTGTTATATAACCGTTGCCACTCCCTTTATAAGGTCTCTATAACTATCTTTCTTTTCATTCTCCTTGGCTATGAAGTTTTTATCAGCTGGCATCAAAAATTCAATAGCAAACGTGGCGGCAACAGAAACAATTGTCGAGAATACGAAGTTCCAGCAATTGCGGCACTTCTCATTCTCGACAATAGACTCTAAGTGCCGCATTGTGCCTTTGGATGTAGGTCGATCCCGCATGATTTGGACAACCGGATAGTATGTGCCCTCCATGCCCGACTTAAATCCGGCTATTTAAGGAATGCAAACATCAGCTCACACGGCATCGACTGATCCTCCACATTTCTGTGGAACATACCGTGCATTCTCTTGTCGATGAGCTATTCACGGAAGTTTTTCTTTTGTGCTTTGTTAATCCGGGCTTTAAGGATTGAGGACTCGAGATAGATAAGAATTGATGCATTTTGCTCACCCATAAAATTGAAGTCAAGGACCAGTGTTTCTGCATCTTCCTTCGCTGCTTTGTACAAAAATGCTCCTTTGTCTATTTTTTCGTGCTTTCTAACCATTTTAAGAAGAGAGTCCCGTCCCTTTGCGACTATATGTGCTGTACCTAGAATAATCCTGTTGTGAAGACATTCAAGATTTAGTATTCCGCGACCACCATGACGGCATGAGATGTAGAGTCGTAGAACAGAAGACTTCAGGTGTATGCTTTTGTTCGTGTGCATAAACTTTCGCGTCCCGATATTAAGGGATCTGAGCTCGTCCATTGAACCACTTTAAATGAATAAAGTTATACCGGGACCGTAAACATGTTCGTTCCAGATACTTTTTTCGTCGCCGACAGTTCGGAAGACCAAATATGCTGGATTAGTCGTTTGTCTCTGCTTCGGAAAGCATCCTTTATAGATGACACATCCTGAATGCTGCTATGTGGCACGCTAAGGTATGTATATGCAAGTCTCTCCAGCGCGAAGTTGTCGTACAGTGCTTCTGTCAACGAGCTCAGGGTCTTTGGGGATGCCATTAAATTCTCCTTGCTCCAAATAAACCTTGGCGCATTTTTCCAATCCAAAATCCATTCTAATATCCTTAGAGTATTCATTGGCAACCTATAGAGCTAGCTGTAGTCACGCTGTATTTTAGCATAGATTTTAAGATTATCCATGTAAAATACATGAGTTACCTCATGCTTTCGATTTCCACGTTTGTCGCAAGAGTACCCTTCGGAATTTCGAAGAGCGTGAGGTAGTGAAAATAATGTCAGGCAAAAGAAGAGTGGGCTCCTGGTGTCACCCTGAAAGGCCCCTCTCTGAAAGATGGCGCTGTGAATCATAGACAGATGATAAGTCTATGGGAGGTCGAATCGAAAGCTTTACGGTAGACAATCGAGGCCATCGATATGCCGCGTTGGTAGAATGTTTTGTCTTTGCAGACACATTTATCATTCAGCAGGTTCTGCCGACATTCTGCTACTCCTTTTTTTGAGCCGCATAGTTCGTACACTTCTTGCCACACAGGTCCGATTGTCCGAACCGTCCTATCTTTTAGGATAGCTGTGAAGATCGTATACAGTGTGTTTAGACAAGTGATTGGCCACGCGATCTAACGTTTAATAAAAATATTAATGTATCGAATTCCTCAAAATAAAACCAAGAATACAAAAAATAGATTTGGAATACCACCATAGAATGCTCTGATTTTAATTTAAAATAGATCCCATTTTTAAAAAATTTCATTCAAAAAAAAATCTTTGGTCAAAAATAAAAAAGAAGAAAGAAAAATAAGAAGGCAACAAACCAAATCCCGTTCCTTCTAATTTTTTTATTTCTTTCATCTTTTTTATGTTTACTATTATCAAATCACACTAAAAGAACACATTTACCAACGTTTCGGTATTAATACGACACCCTGATCTAGGTAAGAAAAATTAAACTATGCTCTCTTTCTTTGATGCCTGATAATCAAGTGAGGGAAAAAAAGATAATACGTTATAAATATATTAAAAAAGGAATGTAAAAAAATCAAGAATTCATGAAACCTCCTTTTGCTTTTTGATATGAAGCATTTCTGTATATTCCGTCTTTCTCTCATTACTTTTCCTAAGTAAAATTTTCAGATTATTCCAGTCAAACTCATGGTCAACATTAACCAATTCCTTTGTATGTCTGGCAAGAACACTCAACAATGTCTCAAACGAACATCATTTTTGTGTTCCTTCATCTTAGTATTAATATGTCTCCCAGTCTGCCCTACGTAACTCATCTTACAGATCTTGCAAATGATCTTTTTGACAGCGGCACCTTTTTCAAGCTTATCTAAAGGATCTTTGCAAAAAGTTATTATTGAATCCATTTTAAATGGTATAAGGAAAATAGTATGAATCTTAAACTTTTTCAACATAAATTCAATTTTTGTCGAAATTTGACCAAAACATAGAATAAAAGTATTACAATAACTATATTCCTTTAGTTCTTTCTGATTCACTGCAGGAAATATGTAATGTTTAAAAAAATGATTCTCACAACAATATCCAAATTTTTGTTTTGTGAAATGAAACATGGGACAAACGTTAATCTCTGGTAATAAACATAACGTTAATATATATTGGTAACAATATTATAATCCTGTCTTTAAAAACCAAATTAAAGTATTATTTTACAAAATTAGTGAGAGTATTAATACTTGAAATAACTATTCTCAAAGGATAGTCATCTTTATGAATCTTTCTCAAACCATGACATCTGGCTGGAACTGTGTATTCAGTATTTATACCATTTCATCGTATATATTTTCCTAAAAGTTTTTTCTTTTTTCCATTGGCAAGCATCTTAAAATGTCTCTTTTCAAATGTTTTAACGTATTTTCATTTACTAAATCAAAATTATCATCATTGGAAAGGAAATTTTCCATATCCCTAGCACACTATGATTTTTGCATGCAAAAAGTAATATTGCCTTTATCAGCATTCAGGCAAATAATATAAGGTTTGTTTTTAAGAAAACCTTTCATTACCATGAAACCTTTAAAAATTCACGATTAATATTACTAATGTGCAAACCATTTTTATCAAGAAAGTTTTTGACAAGTTTAAAATCTTGTTTCGGAAATCTTGATGATCTAATATCGGAATTTTGTGCAGACTTGATTCGACATTTTTAACTATTTCCATTATTTGCTTCGACTTAACACAAGTTTTCTGATCAATCAAAATAGAAATTTTGCTCTCATGTTTTTTATCATTGTCGAAAAATCTTCGATTTAGGTAAATCTGATGTTTCGAAAAATCAATAACTCCATCTTGTGGTAATAATACTTCTAATTTACTTCTTATAGTAAAAGTTTTTAACTTTATAAATCAGCATGATTTAAAACATCTTTGATCAGTAAATTTAGTGATGAGAGTTAAAAATGGTCTAAAATAGGTTTAAATTTTCTACTGCAAAAATTACTGTAAAGGGCACAATCTAGAAATTGCTTATTCAAAAAATCTATTTTTTTAGGTAGAAATGACCTCCATTCCAAGTCAGTTCAATTAAAATTTAAATGAAATTAAAATCAAACAAAAAATCTTATGTAGCGTTCAATAATGAAATTTATGTATAGAATTTCTTAAAGTAAAACCAAAAATTCAACGATAAAATTTGGCCAACCACCATAAAATGCCTCTAATGTCAGTTAAAAAATATCTCGTTTTAGAAAAAAATAATTATTTTCTTTATAAGAAAATCTGTGGACGAAAATAAAAAAGAGGAAAGAAAAATGAGAAATTTTTTTTAAAATGGTGACCTGTTTTTAAATTACAATAGGAGTATTTTATGGGGGTTGTGCTGCATTTTTGACCAAATAAAGATGTGTTATAATAGCATATTTTTGCATTTTCACCGAAATAATTAATTTTTCAACAAAATAGTTGAATGTTTAACACAAAATATCTTAATTCCGGACCCAAAATGCAATAGTAGACTTTTCTCATAAAATAATTAATTTTCAACCAAAAAGGAATACTTTGCAAAAATAGTTTAAATTTTTAAAAAATAATTAAATTTTGAATCAAACAGTAAAGTTTTTTACCAAAAGAGATGAATTCTGTTCCAAACTATTTAATAGCAGACACGAAGAAATTCAAATTGGTCGAAAAGTTGTCCTTTTCAATAAAAAATAATTCACTTTCAGCCATAAAAGACGACTTTGTAATAAAATATTTCAATTTCAACAAAATAATATAGTTTCAACAAAATACTTGAATTTTAAACATAAATAGATTAATTCAGAACCCAAAACATAATAGAAGACTTTTAAAATAACAAAATTTAACTTGAACCAAAAAAAAAAAAATACTTTTTAAGAAACTAGTCAAAATTTCAACAAGATAGTTGAATTTCCAACAATATAATTAAATTTTCAATCGATAGAGATTATTTCTGAACCTAAAATATGATACTGGGATTTAAAAAAAAAAAAAAGAACTTTTAATCGATGAATAGTTTGACCTTAATTCTATTTTGTTTGCTGGTCTATAATCAAAAAATTTTTAAAGTTAATTTTTATTTCCAAGTTGTGAAAAACCATAAGATGTATATTTACTTTGTATATTTTTGTTCCTCAGGGGCTATGTAGCCCTACGGACTTTTAAAAATAAATTACAAAGTAGATAATATAGAAAAAAATTTTAAATAGAACATAGTTGAATCTGTAACCAAAAGAGTTGAATTCTATGTGAAAAAAATATAAGTACTCTTTTCAAATTACAAGATTAATTTTTTATTTAAAACATTGAACTTTATGTCGAAATAGACGAATGTTTAACAAAATAGTTTCATTTTACATAAACGTAAAAAAATTCTAAAAAATGACCGACTTTCAAATATATACTAAGGTATTTCTTGGCGTGCGAGATTCTTGGCTAAATATCAGTTTTTCCATTCAATGGCCACCCTGAACTTGAAATTCTGGACTTTTCCTAAATTAAAATATGTAGTTTAATTTCTTATTCTACAAAGTTAAATATTTGGATAAAGATGATATTCGAATGGGGTTTCAGTCGCACCCACTGATAAAACACATCTTTCCGCTCCATCTCCATGCGATTCGAGAGGTCGTCTGAATTTCTGAACGCGGAGGGAGAGGTTGTAGTCGTAAGTGGAGGTGAAGGATTCGGGATATTGTTCGCCAATCTCTGAGTGTCTGGCTTCTACCGCCTCTTCAACCGCTCTTACTGTATAACTCGTTTGCTAAATGCATTTTATTAAGGATTAGATTTTGTTTTATTGGTTGGTACGGGGATGTACCAACATATATCGTCAGTCAGGGACGTATTTTTGTAATGCAATTAAATTATCTGATACGAGCAGTACGTCTAATAATCGAACCAGAGCGCCTATGACAAATCGACCTATGACGTCTTCTGAATATGGTTACAATAACTAATACACAGTACCGCACAACTGTCCGGTTCAAATAACAAAAAGTTAGATCGAATTATAAAACCGACTATATAGACAAATGAGGGAGACATTTCACTCTCATAAGTTTGTATCACTCGCGAACGAATCTTTTTTTGTGTTCAGTTCCGGCCTCAATCTAAGAACCGATAGTATACGGTTTTCTTAGAACTATATATTGTCTTACCTCATCCTTGGTTAAATTTTTTTCAGAACAACGTTCGCGATTCATGCAATGTAATGACATTCCCCTCGCAACGAAACCAATATGGACTTAGCTTTTATCAATCGTTCAATGAAAAAAACAATTCTCTGTTGCATTTTGAAAAGGATATTTACAAAATCTTAAACATAAAAGCGTAGACAAATAACTAATGGCATGACCTATGTATTTAAGTAAATTTTTTGAGGTTTAAAAATGTTTATAACGTAGGCGTCTAGGAGTAAAAAGTGGAGGTTGTGCCGTATATTACAAAACTAATCGGGAGACCATGGTGGAAATTGGTGATTCCGTTCGAGGCAAAGACATATATATAATACAAACTGGAACCAAGGATGTAAACAATAACATAATGGAATTACTCATCATGGCCTACGCCTGCAAAACTTCTTCAGCAAAAAGTATAGTTGGTGTAATTCCATACTTACCATATTCAAAGCAGTGTAAAATGCGTAAACGTGGCTGCATAGTATCAAAGCTCCTCGCAAAAATGATGTGCAAAAGTGGATTGACTCATATCATCACCATGGATCTGCATCAGAAAGAGATCCAAGGATTTTTCGATTGCCCTGTTGACAACTTGAGAGCTAGTCCATTCTTATTACAGTATATTCAAGAGTCGGTGAGTTAAACATTTTTTTAAATTTCCTGATAATCCTGTAATGTTCCCTTAAATCTTTCAGTCTGATTTAAGTACAAAAGATCCCAGAGGTCAGTCCTTTAGCTGGTATGCTATGCGTGATTACAGTGTTGGACAGTAACATTTTGTATTTAACTAATTTAGTGACAAAATTTTGTTCTTTTTAACTTTTTGAGAAAAAGTCGTTACCCTTATCGATATTTCAAAAGTAAGTAAAAATAATACAAATGTAAGAACCAAAAATTTCGGAAATCAATATTTGATTTATATTAAACCTTCACGATTGTTATGGACTTGTATTACTCCGCTGCTTTTGTTATATATTTTAAGTTGCTTGGCAATACGTTACTTCGAAAATTTTGTTTGAAAAAAGTTGTTTAAAAAAAGTTGTTTAAAAAAAAGCTTTTAATAAAATGGTACAATATCTGTTTGGAAAAGGTACTGCAATATTAATAATAATAAAGCAGTAAGCTTTACTCTTGTGATTTTGGCGGCTATGTTGGCGGTAGAATTGCTATTGAAAAGAATGAAAAAGAGGATAAAGTGAAGCAGATGGAGGAAGAGATTGGGGTGTGGAAGAAAAGGGTGGAAAAAGGCTTGCGAAGGTGGAGGGCAGGTCGGAAATGGATGTAGTTGGCGGGGGGGGGGGGGGGGGGGGGGGGGGGGGGGGGGGGGGGGGGGGGGGGGGGGGGGGGGGGGGGGGGGGGGGGGGGGATAAGAAAGGTATTTGGGAGAGTATAGTGAATATGATAGAAGAGAAAGTGGGAGATCGCAGGAATTAAAAAGAGGATAGAGCGGATAGGGAAAGAATAAGGGCCATAGAGTTGAGAATAGAGAGAAGAGAGAAGGCAGATAGGAGAAATAATATTGTAATACGAGGATTAAAGCTAAAGAACGGGGAAGAAAGGGAGATGGTGGAAGTGCTGCTACAGATCATAGGATGGGTTAAAGACAAAGTAGGGAAAGTTAGGCTGGAGGAGAGAAAGGAGAATGAAGTGGGGGTTGTAGAATTGGAAATCTGGAAAGAAAAGTTGGGGGTAATGCGAAACAAAAATAGGATAAAAGATAAGATGGTCTTCAGCGGTCAAAATTTAATGAAGAAGGAAAGGGATGTACAGAAAATGCTAAACAATAAGGCTAAGAGGGTGATGAGTGAAGCATGGTCGAGGAGTGTCAAAGGTGCTGTACTGGAACGTAGCAGGGACTTTACAATAAGGATGAGATGGAAAGGATTGAGGAAAGGGTGGACGACTTACTAGGAGAGAAACAGAGGAGGGTATGGTGGTACCGGGTGGGGACTTAAATGCGAGAATTGGAGGGAAAGGGACGCTGTACCGAGAAGGGGAAAGCTTCGAAAGAAAATCAAAGGATAAGCAAATAAATACAGAAGGGAAGATTTTAAAAGACTGGATGGATGATAGAGGTTGGGCAGTGGTAAATGGTATGGTAACAGGCGAAGAAGACGGAAAATACACGTATGTAAGTATGATGAGGGTATCGGTGATTAAGTATGTGATCATGAATATGCAAGGGTGGGAGGAGACAGAAAAATTTGCAGTAAAAGGGAGGGTAGAATCAAACCATCAGCCATTAAGATTGTGGGTAAAAGAGGAGGGTTGCGGAATGCAGAGTGGGAAGAAGGATCATAAAGCTGGAGGGTGTCATGGACGAGGAAGGCGTTAGAGAAGTATAAGGAGCAGTTGGGA
Organism: Belonocnema kinseyi; assembly: GCF_010883055.1. Taxonomy (NCBI): domain Eukaryota; kingdom Metazoa; phylum Arthropoda; class Insecta; order Hymenoptera; family Cynipidae; genus Belonocnema; species Belonocnema kinseyi. The sequence goes on from NC_046660.1 coordinate 144,235,918, forward strand.
AAGGTAATCTTTGAAAGGTAGTTGGTGGCAAAGATATGGGAGGATCTTAAAGAGAGAGTGAAAGGTTGTGTGCAAAAGAAGGTATTTAGAAAGAAGAAGCAAGGAATAGTGAATCCGTGGTGGGATAAGGAATGTAAAATAATGAAGAGAACGGTGAAAAGGAAGTACAGGACGTGGAAGGGAGGAGTATGTAGAAATGAGGAAGGAGTTTCGGGTGTTGTGTAAGAAAAAAGAGCAGGAAAACGAAAAAGATCTGGAAGAGAAGTTGAAAAGTGTTGAGACAGAAGGGGACGTGTGGAAGATAATTAATAGGTTTAGGAAACGTATGATGAGGATAAGTAAAAAGATAAGAAGTGAGAAATGTAGAGAATTTTTTAAGATTCATTTCAGGGATCACATACACGGAAGGGTGATGGGGGGATAAGAAGAACGAGGAAGGTAGATGGGCAGGAGCTGAATGACGAGGATATAGATAAACAGATAAGGAAGCTAAATACGAAACAGATAAGAACACTGGGGGTTGCAAGGAATACGCCGAACTATATTGTCAGCAGGGAAACAGGAAAAACGAGTTTAGGGGTTATAGCGGAGAGTCAAGCGTGTGAATATGAGGAGAAATTTTAAAAAGAGGGGGAAAGTAAGCTGGTTAGGAAGTGTTGGTGGGAAAAAGAGCACAGGCTTAGGGGTGGGAAGATGGTGGTTGAAAGGGAAAGGTATTTTAGAACAAATGGATTGCAGATAATCAAGTGAGAAGGGGGCACGAGGAAGAAAGGAAGGTATATGAGATGGTTAAAAAGAATGGCATGGAGATAGAGAAGGCAGAAGGGGAGGAGAGAATGAGAGAGTTAAGGTTAAACGGAAACTATGTGTGGATTATGCCAAGGGAGAGAACGCAATATTTGTGTGTGAAAGGAGATCACGGAAGTCAGGAACTTACAGTTCTTTTGGTTACTTAATACAACGAATTTTTGGTGCTCTCCTATTATGAAGCAAAGAAAGATGCGATATCGATTATAGCATTGGGAGGGGTCTTTTTATTAATATTGGAACACCCTGAAGTGATAAAGATGAAAAAAATTAACTTTTTTCAGAGAATTAGGACTATAGTATCCAAAATTACTTTCTCCACAGAGCAACTCAATCGATACAGTTTATAATTTAGAGCCGCCATAGTTACTCTACAAGTACAAGAGGAGAAGAGTCAAAAACCTAGAAGCAGGACAATGTGTACACGGGGATTAAACAAATTTACTTTCAGGCCGAAAAAAGTGGTGGACCTGTAAGACGACATCATGTTCGTCTTTTTTTAAGTGCCTGTTCCTACTCGTCCGAAAGAGCAAATGAAGAACACACAGCAGGTCAAAAACGCTCAATTTCTTGTTCATGATTTATCCTAAAGTGAAGACCATAAAAAACGAAGTATACTATCCATCTAACTACAACGGTGAACCTGCAGCATAACCTACACGTTAATGCGGAATTAAAAGGGGCAAAACTTGGAGAAAACTTCGAGCGTCCTCTACTGGAGTTTCGAGAAGTGGTATCTAGATAATTGACTTATTTACCTACGCTAATTTACACGTTTCAATTAAAGACTAGTAAAATTAGTGTCAAGAAACTGAAATAAGGTAATAATTACAGAAAAGTTTCATGACTTGAGTGAAAAAAGGCCTGGCAATATTTGTTCGTATCATGCATATTTTAAAAGGAAAAGTGATTTTCTTATTTTAATAAGGTGAGGATGTCTTCAGTTTTTAAAACGTTCTTGATAAATTAAAAAAAAATAAATAAAAAACGTCTCTTGATAAATTTGTGCAGGAATGGAGACATAAGTCCGCAGTTGGTCTTACTGTCGCTTCCTCCTCTTCGTCTGTGGCTTGCGGTAGGGAGGTTGGTTTCCCTAAGATTATTGCAAAACGTACTACAGAATGTGCATACGTGCTATAAAGATTCCGCCAATAGGGATAACCACGGTATGGCAACATTCTAGCAAGCCATCCTTGAGTCGAATCGTTTTCAACCGCATCTACAACTTTTTTTGGTGGTTTTGTGTTGTCATTGCTTAGTGGTTATTTGCTCTCGACAATCCATGGTTAATAGTCAGCGACGGTCTATTAATGATTGTAGCCATATTTAGCAGAAACCAATAGTACAGGGAACCTGTATCTACATCCTGAGGAAGCGTGAAGTGGCTTTGCCATTATCTCTTCTGTTCGTTCCCAGAGGGCCGTAACCAAAACCAAAAATATGTATATATAATTTAAAAAAAGTTTAAACAACGATCGCAGGGACCCACTACGAGCAACTGCCATGTATGGAAATGACACTGGTTCCCATTAAAACCGCGTTTAATTATACCTACGGCCATGTCTTACAACCTTGAGTTAGGTGGCCACAGAGTACGATGATATCCAACGACAGGCCGGTGAAACCTTCGTGTCCCTTAAGGACATGGAGCGACCCAAGAATGATAGCTTTCTGCATCTATCTTGCAAATGCCTTAACATATTTTTGGCACTTTGGTACGGCTTTGAAATTACGAAACAGTGACAAAGACAATGACTTAATCGGAATATATTGCGTACAGTTGCTACAGCTACCTTTCAAGGTCTTACTACCTCTCTTCCTCTTTTCTCCTTGGACAACAATATCCTGTCTGAAGGGTGCAACGGAGATTTTTTTCTTTCCTGAATGACCACTGTATATGACTTTGGACTTACAGTGCCTCTAACACCAGGTCTGCTAAGGCTCCATGTTTTTCCAAACCAAAATCAATTATAACTATAATAATATAATACGTCACAATCATCAGTTTCAACACTATGTTAATAAGCATGTGAGATGCTGCGATTTCCGATGGCATCTCAGATTTGGATATCGCCTAACTTGTCCTAAAGGGATCCCTTGAAAAATCAGGGCAGAAACTATGGAGGAATTCAAGATGCAATTAAGGCAAAAAGCTATTCACAAAGAGTATCCTAGAACTTTATAAAATTTGAAGTAGACAGGGGGACTTCTGATATTTAGCTGTAACAAAGTGCCCTGTTTCCGGAAACAGAGGAGCTCGCCATTCAGGACAGGATTGTCAGTACTAGCAACTATCACGAGTACTTATTACATCAAGACATGGTTAAGAGGAGCCAAAGATTGCTAAGCTGATATGAAAGTTGAAATTGCGAATGTTAAGGTGAGTATTATGAGTTTATGAGGAGCGCATATAACGTCTAAATTTGGAATGCGACTGGATTCGAAAAAAAAATTTTGAAGTAAATGAATCGTATCTAAAGTAAGAATTAGCGTTCATTAAAATATTATTCAATCTCGGGCAAACCGAAAAGACAAGTCAATACTTATTAATGTTGAAAGTTACCTTTTATTTCAGTACTACTGCATTTGATTGAATGAGAAGAAAGTATAAAGTGAAGTGAAAACTTTGTATTGTGAGAATTCGGATTTATATGAATTCTACTGAGTTCGAATGATTGAAAGGAAGTATAAAGAAAATTGATAACTCTTGAATGCGGCACTCCGCATTATTTGGAATGGTAATGATTGCGATTGAATGAGAGGAAAGTTTATAGTAACATGAAAACTTTTGAATCCGAGGACTCGTTCGTTAAATTTCTCCTCCTAGGATGGTGACTTGAATGCGAAAAAGCGGACTAAACTATAATCGAACCTTGGAGAATTATTTAATTAGTACACTTAATATTTGGATACAAATATATTTAAAGTCAGGGAGTGCAAACCTATGTACACTTTATGTACTTAATTAATACTTTGTTAAACATATTATGATGCATATCGATATTCCTGGTAATTAAAAGCTACGAAGTCAAAAAGAACGTGTCCATGTGGTCTGTGCATGGCCTCTTAATTTCTAAAGTTGTCAATTTGTTGAGATGTGAAGAATTGTATTTTTGGAACATTATAAACAAAAAGAGATAAACGGAATAATTAAAGCGCTAATCCCCCAATTTACATCTCCTGGGAGTAATCATACGGCCTGTGAGACTGAAAACACTTTTCACAGGAGCAATGCCAGAATGAATCCTTTTGCAGCGTAAAACCACGTTTTTATTTTCGGGAAAAGTTCCAAAGTATACGGACACTCAAAAACTTAAAAAGTCAAATACTTATGTTTTTGTTCTTTAGTTGCGCGCCATTTTTATTGGGGGAATACCGTGTAGCGGGTTCAAAAAGTAGATTTTTTGTTGTTGCTCAAAGATAGCTTGGCATCCTAAAAACCTACAGTGAAAATGCCAGTGCCGTAGCTGAGCTCCTTATTCCCGAAACAGAGTACTGCCGGTCGGCAGAAACCTGGGTGTTGATGTGTCTCCGGGTCATAAAGCATCGCTCTTCTTCTATCGGATGCTTGCCCTGCGCATTCTGTTCTTTTGAACCGCATTTACTACAACTATGTTTGATGTTGTTGTTGTTCCTACGAGAAGCTAGGGAAAGGGGTTCGTCCATCCTTGGAGAGCTACGGATGCAAGGATAAGGCTGTGTACTCTGGGAGGTCGCACGGTATCCCATAGTCACCGTTCTAGACACCTCACCCAGGTGCTATTCAGCTTTCGCCACGGTTTTCACGCCTCCGCTTGGGGCTTAATTCCTTCGGTTCCAACTCTGGACAATTGTCCGCGACCGCCTATTTATTTTTGTAACCATATTCAGCAGAAACCCTTGATACAGGGACATTCTATCCGCAACCCGAGGGCGTGTTCGGTGGCTTTTTCATAGGCTTAATTACAGGATTAGTGAAATACTCAGATGGAAAAGGGTTGAATATAAATGTAGAAAAGACAAAGATAATGAGGCTTAGAAAAGGCGGGGGTAGAAAGGAAGAATGGACGGGGAGATGAAATCGAATAAAGCTGGAAAAAGTAAGTGTTTAAATATTTGGGATATACCTTGCAAGCAAATGAAGATCATAGAGCTCACATTAGAGAAAGGATAAAGAAATCAGCAGGTGTAATAAACTAGGTATGGGGAATGGGAAAAAGAAAATAAAAAAATTCGAGAAGGAAGATGTGGTTATTTGATACGCTGGTATGACCGGTATTAGGTTATGGACCAGAGATATAGGGATGGAAAGAAAGGAAAGTTGGAGATTATACAAGAAAGGTTTATAAGTTAGTCGCTAGCGGTAGACTGGAGGACGCTGGTATATATGGTGAGAGAAGAAGCGCAAAGGGATAAATAAAGTACTAGCGCGCGGAAGAGGGCATGGAAATTTTAGACGAAGCTGAGGGAGGGAAAGTGAGGGGAGTTAGCGAGAAAATGTTTGATGGAGGTAGAGGAAAGGAGAGGTAGGGCGATAGAATTAACGAGATAGGAAGAAGAAAAGATGAAGTTTTTTAATGCTAGACACATAGAAGGCGAGACTGCAGTAAACTATGAAGAATTAAAAAAAAGCGAGAAGGAAAGATAATTAATAGAAAGATGGAGGAGATTAAGGAATAAAAATATAATAAATGGTATAAGATGATAAAAAAGAAGGATTACCAAAGTATTTAGAAAAAGTATGGGGAGAGATAAGCTGGGATACGATAGAAAGATTCAGATTTGTAAACGAGGTAAGGGAGTGTATATATTGGGAAAGAGAAGAAAACAAAAAGTACAGAATATGTGAATGGAAGGAGAAAACATATGGTAAAGATGCTAGGGGAGGATGGATTGGGGGAAGAGTGGGTAAAGGAGTTGGAGGGGAGTAGAGCAACAAATGTGAAAGAATGGAAAATGCAGGTGAAAAACTGGAAAAATGGAGACATTAGAGAAGTGAAAGAAAAGGGAAACAGAAATAGAAGTCGGTTAAAATAGAAGCGTAAAGAATTGTAAGTAACGTGTATGTAATAGCAAAAGTAGTTTAAGATGCAGTTGCGTTCTCCCTCTCTGTCGCTTGCTCTCTCGCTTTCCGTAGCTCACTCACTAGCTAGCTAACACATCTGAGATTGCGCGTTAGTAAAAACTAGAAATAATGATATACTAGGTATAAGAGTCGCTGTAAATAGTTGTAAATGACTGTAAATAGTATGGATAAGATTGAATAAAATACGTAAAAAATACATCCTATAAAAGGCGCTTTGTGTTCTATTGTGAAACAGAAATTCAAGTACGGTCAAAATGACGCTCGTTTGCGTATCGCTTTGTGCTCCAATTGTAAGCGTAACCCTTATCATCATCGAAACGACCTAACAAAATAAGTCCAGTTGATGGATTACAGCAAACTTGCACCATTTAAGCAAGTCACAAGAATGAGTTCCGATTCTGCATCCGATTGTAATGTTTGCATATTAGCGCGCAAAAGTTCATTAAAGTTGAATTCTGTTTCCAACGCCAATGCAGCAGAATCCGGCATTTAACAAAGCAATGCAATGATGAGCCGTTCGAGCGCAAAATTGCAAAATTTACCTACTGTACTCGTCCTTTTTTACACAGAATCGAAAACTACTCCAAAGACTCAGATTCGGTGCTGTAATTGTTTTGCGGCGATTTCGAGAGGAATTTCACAAAAGTGTTCACATTATACACAGATTGAGAAGTTGACTATTATAATTGAACAGACGGTCCTCAAAGTTTTTGACTAAGTACTTTCATTATTGTTAAAGAGAAAACTTGAGAATGAAGAATAAAATTTGTTACTCATTTAACCACACAAGGGCAAACCTCTTGGAATCTTTGTTGGGACCAAGAATATTTGAAGCGTTTCCGAAAAATGTGGGGCTTCTGATCTTCACCTTGAATTCGGTAGAGATGGAAAAGGGAAATTTTTTGAATATATTTTTATCGATACAATCCAATGTTGAAACAGCGCACGAATGAGCAAGTCACAAACTGAGTGATGGAATTTGCGCTAAAAAATTTCAAGATTCTGGTGCCAGTAAATTACTTACATTAGCGTTAGCACAGGGATCCGAAGAGAATTTTGAAAGTGTAGAACAGATATGGATCGCGTTAAAAATAAGTAAATTCTAAAGCACAATAGCCACTGATTTAAAACTAGCTACGAAAAATGAAATGAATGTCCGTGGATAGTATAGACCATCCGAAATTCTACAAAACATTAAAAGGAACTGCGTAAATCAGGAGCTGAAAAATCTGTTGCAAAGTTGTTAAAAAATTGTATTCATCCTCCAATGATTCCAACAAAAAATGCTGCGTAGTTCGAGATGTTGCTTCGCGGTGGTTCGGCCTTTAATGGTAACGCTTGCAATGGAGTCTTTACATGCAGAGTTCCAACAGTTTTGGATATAAGAGCACATCAGATATAAAATGTATGAGTCACATATCTATTTTTTACGGAAAGAACTTTAAGGTATTTAATGAATTACAAGTCGTTTATTTAAAGTGTAATGATATAAAATTTTTTGATCAAAAACCACCTCTCAAATAAAGTGATCATCTTTTATTAACATGCTATATATTTTTCAATGTTATTTTTTACAATTGAAAGAGCGTCTTATAAAATGAGAAATTTTTGACGCAAACATGCCAGATCGCGCCATCCGATACTCATACGCCTACTCAGCTGCAAGCAAACACATCAATGTTTATTTCATTATATCTCAGGTTTAGAACATTGAAATGTGATGAAACTTGTACTCATATGTTAGAAATTGAGTACAATCCAGAAAATGGTTTTGGACGTAGTTATAACAATTAAGGGCATGATATACTTCGGCGTGTGTTAAATCGGGTTCAGTTCCTTCGGCTTTTTTCTACAAAACTGAAAACGTTTAAAATCTGAATAGCTAACGTTCGTTAATTCTGATGACAGAATAGAAATCAGGTAAAAAATTGGATGGAAGAAGGGGGGTCTTTTGGGGTAAACCTTACCTAAGCGCAAGTCCTAATCTGAAAAACCCCGCGCGCTTCCGACGAAATCGCGGTAAAATTTCAATCGTAACCACGTCTCATGACCAT
>NC_046660.1:144243943-144246897 GCF_010883055.1 Belonocnema kinseyi
AGGGTAATTTTTTTAACTTAAAACTTTCAAATATCTCGAAAAAAAAGACACTCTATGAAAAAATGTTTTGTATCAAAATTTAATTACTCTGAGGAGTATACACACTGAATTGAAAATCGGTTCCTCCACACCGCCCCTTGGGGGTGGGGGCAAGTTCGAAATCTTAAATGGGAACCCCTATTATTTATTACATATTCGGATCCTTTGGATGAAGATGCGTACGATTGGTCTAAAACATTTTTCTCGTTTCGCGATAGATGGCGTTGTAATCGAGAAATTCAATTTTTGTTCATTTTACTGTTATTGGGAATACACGCTTACGATTCTGTAGTACTCGAAATTAGTCTTAAAATAAACTACTACTTTTAGCGTAACCCTGGAACAACGACGTGGACGTAGCAGTTTTCTGTTCCCTTCGTGGTGCTTGATTAACGTGAGTCCCCTTGCCCCACAAAAAGAAATCTGGTGAAGTAAGATCGGGTGATAGTGCAGCCCAATTTATCGGACCGCTGAATAGTGTGCCGGACAAGTATCATGTTAAAACCACATGTTCCGCTGTATTTTTAAGCTCAAGTAATCAAGCAATATTGGCAGTTCATTTTTCAAGATGTCTTGATATTTTGGACCATTTATTCTGCCTTCGATAATCTGGGGACCGATCAATTTCTTGCCAATTATTCTACACCATACATTGACAGTCCATGGACGCTGTTGTTCGACTTCACGAAGCCACTGCGGATTATCAATACTCCAGTGGTGCATGTTGTGTCGATTAACTATTTCATGGTTCGTAAAAGACGACTCGTCAGAGAATAATATAAAACGAAAAAAGTTGGGATTTGGTTGTATTTGTTCACGTGTCCACTGAGAGAAAGCTACCCAATTTTGGAAATCAACGCCATGAAGTTCTTGATGTAACGAGAAAATATACGAATAAAATTTATTACGTTTCAAAATTTTCCAAACACTGCTCTGAGACATTCCGGAATCAAGAGCAATTTCTCGTGTACTAACGTGAGGATTATTTGCCACTGCAGCTAATACAGAAATTTCATTATTTTCTCCAGAGACTGTTGTTGTACGGGTCTTTTTCTTAGGTTGGATACTTCCATCGTCAGTAAATTTTGTAATTGTACGATAAAATGAAGCACGTGACACAATTCCATTAGGAAAACACTGAGCGTAGAGATTGGCAGCATTATCAAGATTTCTTCTAGCAATTAATGTAAAAGTATTACTTAATAATTACTTCTCAAGAACTTTCATACGTTTTGGAATGTTTTTCAAAATAGTAATCACCAAAGAGATACGAAGCTCTATTGCCCTTATTTTTAACCGGCTTCAAAAAGAAGGAGGGTCTACCCATGTTAAATTTTTATTCATAACATTTTTTCATAGAGTGTCTATTTTTCGAGATATTTGAAAGTTTCAAGATAAAAAAATCACCCTGTATAAGTCGTATAACGCGTATGGCAAAGTCACCAAACGCGTCCTCGGGTTGCGGTAACAGGGTCCCTCTACCAAGGGTTCCTGCCGAATATGAATACAATAATTAATAAGCAGTCTCCGATAATTGTCCAGGAACTGTTCCGAAGAAATAATCCTAAGCGGAGGCGTAAAAATCATGCCGAAAGCTGAATGACAACTTGGTAAGGTGCCTCAAAGGCCGACTACGATACCGGGCGACCTCAAAGTGTATGCAGCGTTATCCTTTCATGCGGGACTCTGCAAGGATAAACGAACCCTTCTGCCTACCTGCCCGTGATAATAGCAATGATAATACTAATCATTGTTGTACTAAGTGCGGTTTAAAATAATTGAACGTACAGGGCTCCTGACAACTGGTCGGACAACAATGTTGGGGGATCCAATCAAGACTGAGAGAATGTGATGAACCGGAAAATTTTTAATGCCTTTGAGTGGACGGATCAACTCAGGGACAACCTGCTCGAGTGCTATAATACCAACAGGGCTCCTGAAACAAAAGGTTACGTGGTGCGACTGCATAATCTGTGGTGTGAAAAAAACCCAGAGCTCTTGCATTTTGCGCATAAATCGCTGCGAGACCTTGTCGGGGAACTCCAGAAAAGGGGTTATATAAGCACTGCGTCTATTTAACCACAATCAGAACAAGCCGACAACTGAGAAAGAGGGGCGACATTGAGACCAATCATGGGCAGACATCGAATAGAGGATGAGTGATGCTTTAAGATGAGAGAAATATCAACATTCAGATTCCTCTTAAGCCTAATGATCGGGATAAACTTAATGACGAGCTTCGTAGAAATTTTTTCGAAGAAATCGAGCTCTGGATCATTAATTGTAGCGTGTATAATGCAGTGAGGGCGTTGGTAGACGAAAACCGTAAAAAAAACTGCTGACCAGTCGACGCTGCTGACCATTAGGCAGCATATTGTTGACAGAATATGGATTCTATCTGTTCTCGGGAGAAGTATAGAGCGGAGATTGATTACCAGAAATATTTTTATTCGACCTCCCATAGACTTATCATCTGCCTTGTGGAAAGCTTAAAGGTTCATTCGGACAGCTTGAGGCGCATAGAGACATTGTTGCCGCTTTTTAAAACCAGATTTACTATTTCATCTGGAAAACATCGCGTGGCAACTAGAGATGGGACGTGCAGTAGCATACCTACTGCTTACTGTCCTCCGGCCTCCTGCACACTTCAGCGAAGCAGAACCTACTGCCAGCAGGAGCTTCGGAGGACTAACTGCAAACTCCGGCTGGCATTTTTCTGCCCGCCGAAGTTGCCGTACCTCACTACCGCGATTTGCCGAATTCTCCTGCAAACTGCGGCAGCATTCCGGCAGGCCTTCCTACTGCTTCCTTCGGCCATAATAATGGAAACACATGTGCCCTGAAGGATCCAAGCCTTCAAACTTTCTTTACCTAACATGTATCTATAGTATATCTCTCTATCAATCTATCTATCT
>NC_046660.1:144246997-144260141 GCF_010883055.1 Belonocnema kinseyi
ATTTTAATATTTTTTAAATTTCTTAATTTTCTTCTAATTCTCTTTGAATTACGTCGCTTAAGAAAATAGCAATATCAGGATTGGGAATCGAAGGTTTCATTTAAATGAATTTCATAACATTTTTGTAATATTTAACTTCTCTTTATGTATTTTGTGCTTCTGTTTCATCCTGTTGTAGTTAGATACCTAACTACGCAATCGTTACAATTCAAATGTAATACTTCTAAAAATTTTATTCAAGGAAAATAATTTTTTTTTTCTTCGAATTTTATATGGAAACTATTTCCTTAATTTCTCCTTTTGTAATTAAATTAAATTTGATAGTATAAGAGAATAAATTGGCCTTTAAACATATCGTTTTACGATGAAAATAAAGGGATAAGTAGTTATAAGGGATGGGGTGCTTCACTCATGCACGTAATTTTTGCAAATGCACACAAACTTTCTCCTGAAGATCATCTTTTTAGTTATAAGTTTTATTATTTGGTTGAAAATTTAAGAATGTTCTTGAAAGGTCATCCTTTTCGGTTGCAAATGCAATTGTTGTGTAAAAAATGCATCTTATTGGGTCAAAAATTCAACTACTTTCGTAGAACATTAATCTTTTGTTTAAAATTCATACTTTGTTGCTGATAAGTCGACTGAGATCTTTTTTGGATGAAATCTGTGTGGATGAAAATTTAACAATCTCGTTAAAAAGTCATGCCCTTTTACTAAAAATTCAACTCTGTAGCAGAAAGTTGACTTATTGTTTATAATTCTTATATGGGTTTTAAAGAATGAACTGGAATATTCTTTGGATAAAAATATTTCATCTGCTTTAAGAGAAATTTTATCTTCCTTGGACAAGAATGCGACCGTATAATTGAAAATTCTACTTCTTTGTACGCAGCCTTATCCTTGCATGCGGGCTCTACAAGGATGGACGAACCCCTTTTCCCTAGCTTCTCGTAGGAACAATAATGACAAAACCAAACATAGTTGTAGGATGAACATGGATTCAATGCGATGGATCGACGGAATCTCGGGACCTTTCGGTGGACGGAGCAACTAAATCGCGACTTGCTAGAGTGCTACGATGTGAGTGTGGCCCCTGAGCGGGGTTACATGGTACGAATGCATGCTCTGTGGTGCGAGAAACACCCGGAGCTATTGCACTTTTCCCATCAGCGTCTGCGAAACTACGCCGAACTACTCCAAGAAAAGGTTTATGTAAGCGGAACGCCTACTTTACCACAGCCAGAACCAGTCGGCAACAGAGAAAGAGAGGCGACACTATCCAAACGGTGGGCAGGCATCCGATAGAGGAGGAGCGATGATTTATGACCCGGAGAAACATATATATTTTTCATTGGACGACCTTCATATCTATGCTAAAAACAAAGAGCAACTACATCTAGCTCTATGGATTTTTCGAACGATACACTAAGGAAATAGGAATGGAATTTGGGTTAGACAAATGCGTCAAGGTTTATTTGAAGCGAGAAAAATTTAATGACATCCCTGAAGAGCCTGAGCTTGTCGATAGAAGGCTTTTTGGGCAAAAATTCTTAAAATGATCCAAAGAACACCGTGAGGGGGTACGCAACATTCAATTTTCCGGCCCCCTACAGATTGACCCAACCTCATACATTTTTTTATAAATTTCATCTTTTTAAACTTTTTAATACTAGTATGTTTAAAATTGATTTATGTTGTTGAAAATACATGCCCACAGTACTGTTTAGCACAGTACTGATAGAGAAATACACACCTGTGAGTTGTATGTGAATCCCAATTCGCTACAATTACAAATAAATTTGAAGGAAACATTGAGATAATTAAAAAATTAAAAATTTCATACACCACACTCATGTCTCGTATGTTATTTTATTATCTAAACAAAAAAATTATATTTCATTTAGAAATCACCTCGAAAATTAAAAGTAAATATAATTCCGTTATTAAACTTTTTTTAAATTCTGATTTTCTTTCAAATAATTTTAAATAAATTTTTAATTAATTTAAATTAAATTTAAATTAATTAAAAGTGAATATAATTTCGTTTTTAGAAAATTTTCAAATTCTCATTTTCTCAATATTGAATTGCTGATAAAAAACGCATCAGAACTCCGGCCGAAATTACTGCCTACTGCTTCCTCCGGTGGTCGGAAGGAGCAGGAGCCGAAGTTTAAAACTCGAGTCCGGCAAGCAGGAGGGCTTGCCTACCGAAGGGAAGAAGTAGCCGAAGTACTGCTCGTTCCATCTCTAGTGATAATAAACAACGTCACCTTTCAAAGAGGTGTCTTTCAGGACGAGACCCATGAGCCCCTTTCCCTTGTGTCTTACATTATTGCAACCATCACTCGCACTTTTCAATTCCAAAGGGTACTTTTTCGGCAAATCTGGAAATCAAAAGCATAAGGACTCATGTTTTTTACATGGATAATCTTACTACCTTTGCTAAAAAATAAAAAGTTACTGCAGCTAGCTCTAGGGATTATCTAGGAATACTCTGAGGATATTGGAATGAGCTTTGGGATAGAAAAATGCGCCAAGGTTTACTTGCATCGAGGAAAGTTAATGGTATACCACAAATCCCAAAGCTCATCGACAGAAGCTCTATACGACACCTTTGTGCTGGAGAGACCTATACACACCTGAGACTGGCACAGAACCTCATGTACAAGGCAGATACAAACGTTTTATCCGGCTGATCTAGTCTTCCGGATTGTCGACGAGGAACAAAGTATTCCTAACAAACATGTTTTCCATCCCGGTAGTACTCTATTTCTTTAGAGTGGTTCCGTGGACGAAGATCGAACTTAGATATCTTGGTATCAGAACACGAAAAGTTATGTACATGAACAAAAGCATGCACACTAAGTCTTCTATTTCACGACTCTACATCTCACGCCGTCAAGTTGGTCGCGGAATACTAAGTCTTAAATGTGTTTACAACAGAATTATTTTGGGTACAGCACATGTAGTTACAAATGGACGGGACCCTCTTTTAAATTGGTCAGGTAGCACGAAGAAGTGAGCAAAGGAGCGTTTTTGTAAAAAGCAGCGGACGAGACTGCTGAGACACTCGGCCTTGACTTTAATATTAGGGGTGAGCAAGATGTATAATATCTTATTTAGCTAGAGTACTCACTTCTATAAGCCCCGCTTAAGAAAGCACAGGAAAAAAACTTCCGTGAATATCTACTCGACAAGAGGATGCACGGCATCTTTCTCCGAAATGTGGAGGATCAGTGGATTTCGTACGAGTTAGCAGTTGTTTTCCTTCAATCACACGGATTAAAGTGGGACACGGTGGGTTTTATTTTAGCATGATACGGTGTCTGACATTGTTCTCATTGTTTTCGAGAAACGAACCATGTTGATTATCGCATTTTCGGCACCAGCTGATAAAAAAATCATAGCCAAATATCTCCCGTAAAAGGGAGGTGCGCCGATTATACTTGAAATATTCTGTTGAAGTAATCGTCCGTCAGAGATCCTCTCCTAAAAATGATTTCAAGATCTTAAAACAAAGCTGCAGCGACTGTACCTAAATATTTAGTTAAAGTAATTGCCCTTGTAATCGGTGCTCTCGGAGGTGCGAAAATATCAATGGTTCGTATTCTCAAAGCCATACCTGCTGTCCAAAGACAGCTTAGGGACTTGTGCTATTGATGCACAAACCTGTAATCCTTGGGTCGTTTTGTCTCCTGAAGACACACGAAGTTTTCGCCGGCCTGTCGTTGTGATTTTATATCATGAACATGAAATATGGCCATAGATGTGATTTATCCCAGTTCTGCCGGGGACGTGTGCCGTTCTACAAAATCGCAGTAAAATTTCGGCTGTAACCACATCGCACGACCGTAACCTGTGTGGTTACAGTCTGTGCTGGACTCAATATGACAATCGGACAAAACTCTCTTATAAGGTCATTATACCTCCCTTTCCTTTTATTCTTCTTGGCGATGATTTTTTTGTCAGCTGGTCCCGAAAACTCGATAACGAACATGTTTCGTTTCTCAATGTCAAGAAAGGCTATGTTAGGCTACGAGTGCACGACAAAAACAATTTTCGAGAATACGAAGCCCCAGTATATGCGGCACTTCTCATTCTCGATTTCCCTAGGATCTTTTTAGCGAAAAGGTATTGAGTCAAGGCCGAGTGCTTCAGCAGCCTTCTCCGCTGCTTTTTATAGAAATGCTCCTTTGCTCACTTCTTCGTGCTTCCTGAACAATTTAAGAAGAGGGTCCCTCCCATCTGCAACTAAATGTGATGTACCTTGAATAATTCTGTCGTAAAGATTTTCAAGATTTAGTATTTTGCGACCACCTGACGGCGTTAGATGTAAAGTCGTAGAACAGAATACTTAATGTGCATGCTTTTGTTCATGTACATAACCTTTCGTGTTCCGATATCAAGATATCTAAGCTCGTTCTTCGTCCACGGAACCACTCTAAAGAAATAGAGTACTACAGGGATGGCAAACATGTTTGTTAGGAATACTTTGTTCCTCGTCGACAATCCGGAAGACTAGATCAGCCGGATGAAACGTTTGTATCTGCCTTGTAGAGTATCTTTTATGGATGTTACATTCTGAATTCTTCTTTCGATGAGCTTTAGGACTTCGGGTATACCATTAAGTTTTCCTCGCTCCAAATAAATCTTGGCGCATTTTTCTATCCCAAAGCTCATTCCAATATCCTAACAGTAATCCCAGACAATCCCTAAAGCTAGGTAAAGCAGGTTTTTATGTTTTAGCAAAGATAGTGTCAATAAGATAGAGGCAATAGTGTCAAAAGAGATAGTTGCAATAATGTAAGACAAAAGAGAAGTGGGTTCGTTGTCTCGCCCTGAAAGACACCTATATGTAATGTGACATTGTTAGTTGTCACGCGATGTTTTCCAGATGAAATAGTAAATCTGGTTTTAAAGCGTGGCAACAGATCCTCTATGCACCTCAAAACGTGCGGATAAACCTTTAAGCTTTCCACAAGACAAATTTCTGTCAACAATATGCTGCCTGATGGTCAGCAGCTTTGACTCGTTGAGTTTGGGATGATGGATCCGCAGATCAGGCGCGAAGTGTCGAACCTTGACTTTGAAATTTTTGTCAGATGCTGTATCGTCAGTCAAACTGAATGCAGGGCGCGTACTATCTTGCCCAACCTAACTTTCTCCTGAGCTGATGCATTCGCCTTTTGGTCGTATGATCAACCGTTGGTTTTGTTTTACGGTGTTTATCAGCCAAAGCCCTTACTGCATTGTACACGCTACAATTGATGGTACAGAGGTCGGACTCTTCGAAAAATATTCCCAAAAAGCTCGTAATTCAGTTTAGCCAGATCTTTAGGCTTGATGGGAATCTGAATGTTGATATTTCTCTTGTCTTGAAGCATCGCTCTTCCTCTATTGGATGTCTGCCCACGATTGGTCTCAATGTCGCCTCTCTTTCTCTGTTGTCGGCTTGTTCTGATTGTGGTTAAGTAGATGCTCGGCTTATATAACCATTTTTCTGGAGTTCCTCGGCAAGGTCTCGCAGGAATTTATGCGAAAATGCAGAGCTCGGGTTTTTTTTTCACACCACAGATTATCTAGTCGCGCCATGTAACGTTTTCTTTCAGAGGCCATACTGGTATCATAGCACTTGAGCAGGTTGTCGCTGAGTTAATCCGTCTACTCAAAAGTACTGAAATTATTTTGGTCCTTCACATTCACTCAGTCTTGATTGGCTCCCCCATCTCCAGTGTAGTCTTTAATAATTAATCAACAAACCGGGAGAACGGAGAGCCAACGTATCGAGAAATTTGAGATTAATGTCAGGCTATCCAATTTCACGCAATCAGCACTAGCTAATCATCATATAGAAGCAAGTCATACATTGTATTTGAAAAAACAACCGTCATTGCAAAAACACACAATATTCATCGAAGAATACATAGAGAAGCAATGCGAGTCTCAAAACACCCTGATAACATGAATAGGGACAATTGATATAATAATATAAATTCGATTTGTCCTTCCGTTCTCCTGGGTTTAAAAAATAATTTTAATGGCTAATCAAGTGCGACCAGTCTCAACAGTGGGACATTCTGGCCAGCCATTGGCCTACTTTTTATTATAATGAAGCATCGTGGAAAGCATCGTGAATAATCCTGTTATGAAGACATTCAAGTTTCATTATTCCGCGACCACCTTGATAACATGAAATGTAAAGTTGTGGAACAGAAGACTTAAGGTGTATCCTTTCGTTTATGTACATAACCTTCGCGACCCGAATTCAAGAGAGATGCCCTCGTCCTTCGTCCACGGAACCACTGCAAATGATTGGAGTACTACCGGGCCGACAAGCACGTTCGTTGCAGATACTATGTGCCTCGCCGACACTTCGGAAGACCAAATCGGACGGATGATACGTTTGAATCTGCCGCAGAGAGTATCCTTTATAGATCTTACTTCCTGAATGCGCTATGGTGTCGTACAGCGCTTCTGCCGATGAGCTCAGGGTCTTTGGGCTGTAGTTGTTCTTCATTTTCAGCATTAATCTTAAGATCATTAATACAGTATACGTGAGTGACCTTATGCTTTCGATTTCCAGTTCTGCCGCACAAGTGCCGCTTGGAATATCGAAGATAATATAGTAAATCTGGTTTTCTAAAGCGGCATCAATCTCTATATGACCTTCACGGTGTGCGGGTAAACCTTTAAGCTTTTCATAAGATAGATGATAAGTCTACGAGAGATTAAATCTAAAGCTTCGCTATAATAAATTCATTCCATCGATAGGACGTGCTGGTAGGATGCTGCATCTTTGCAGACACATCTATCGATGAGCAGGTTCTCCCGACATCCTTCTACGTCTTTTTTTGAGTCGCGTTCATACGTTTTTTGCCACACTGTTTCAATTGCCCGAACAATCCTATTATTTATGATAGACATGAATATCTTATACAGTGTGTTCAGATAAGTGATTGGTCTGTTATTCTTTGGGTCAGCTAAGTTGCCTATTTTCGGCAGGAGTATTGTGCGCCCTTCAACCAACCACTTCGGAATCGGCTCTTCTGACTTTAAATATGAGTTGAAAATACGGGTTTAAGGAATCTTCTTCCTCCAGAAGGTCTTAATACCATCTGGTCCCGGAGCGGAATAGTTCTTCATCCCTGTTAATACTTTTTTCACCTCCTCGGCAGTGATGGGTGGGCATTCTGCATCAAGTGTTATAAGGGCATCACACAGCTCCTTTAAGCTATTTATCTTCTTTGAGTCTTCTTTTAGTGAATGACTAACTTTGTAGACTTCTCTCCAAAATGCTTTGACCTCTTCTGTTTTGAGAGGATGGTTGACAGTAACTGGAGGGTTTTTGAAGAGTCGAAATGGGTCAGTGAAAAACTGGTGGTTTTCTCTGACCCACCTGTCTCTACGATTTAGATTTCTCCTAGCATCAGATAATACTTGTCCTCTGTCAACCATATGCTGCCTAATGGTCAGCAGCGTTGACTTGGTCAGTATGTGATAATGGATCCTCAGTTCGCATGTGAAATGTCAAACCTTGGCGATAAAGTTCCGGCCAGATGTTATGTAGGCAATCATGCACTGAATGCGGAATGCGTACTGTTTGGCCAGCTTATCATTGTGGTAGGTTGATGCATACGTCTTTTGGTCTTGCGATCAGCCGTAGGTTTTGTTTGATGGTTTGCATCTGCCAACGCTTGCGCTGCATTATGCACCCCACAATTCATAGTTCAAAGGTCGGACTCTTCAGAAAAAACTCCACCAAGTTCGTAATTTAGTTCAGCCAGATATTTAGGCTTTAAAGGAATCCGAATGTTGATATTTCTCCGGGTCTTAAAGCATCGCTCTTCTTCTATTGGATGTTTGTCTAAGGTTGGCCTCAGTGTCGCCCCTCTTTCTCTGTTACTGGCTTGTTCTAGCTGCGGGTGAGCAGACGCTCGGCTTATATAACCCCTTTTAGGGAGTTCCTCGATGAGGTGCCGCAGTCATTTATACGAGTTTGACTCCGACCTCTAGTGCGCGACAGATATAATTGTCGAGAATACGAAATTGGGAATGTCTTGGATCAAAATGTGGCGACGGTATGCTAAAGTGGAAATGACACGGACTTGACTTGATTCATCTTGCATAAATATACATACAAACGTGTGTGTGCTTATCTACAGTATTTAAAACTTTATGAAAAAATTAAAAAAATATTTTTAACAAATTAAATAGACTATATATTTTTATGATAAATTTACCTTATTGAAATTGTTACGGCATATGTCCTGTATAGCGAAATTTAACAATACTCTTGTCTTATACTGAGGATTGATTGTCAGGCATGCATTCGCCAACCGAACGCTCAAATCGACTCTGAGTCAAAATTACAACAGAATGCTAATAATTAAAACAGAACTATATCTTACAAATTATTAAAAATATATACAAAAACTCCGTTGATTTGCTGCTTATCCCGAGGTGCCTTGGGATTAGGGTTCCACATCGGTACAGAGTGCAGGACGGCTTCTTTTAGAGTTTGAAGTTATTAAAGAAAATTATCGACAGCAAGGATCCGAACGCATTTGGTCTTATTGAGGAAATTCTCGTGCTCTGTGGATGGAGTGCGCCTGCATATAAGTTGGAGTATCCAGTGCTGTAGCGTCGAGGGCCAAAATGGATGTGGAGACATCCAAATATTTCAAACTATATTACAGGACAGTTAAGTGAATAATTAAACCGTGAATATTTTTTTCATTTGAAGACATTTCTTAAATAGTAGCATTTGGCCATACTATGAAAAAAGGTCATTTCCGATACAAATTTTGGCTCGGTTTCTAGCTTATCGAAAATAAGGATTAGAAAATGTCGAATTGTGGTACTAAATGAGCTCTATAAAAATCACTGCGGTTGCCGCTCACCCCATTGATATTAACCCTTGTGAAACCCCATTCCAAATTCAGAATTTTGGGACTGTTTTGTACCCCCGAGATTAAGGATAAAACCAATGCCAAAATAAAGTTTGAATCTCATCCCAAACAATTGACTGCTTTTTTTGTCGAAATTTTTTCATTCTTTTGACAAATTATTCTTTAATCTGAACAAAATGGTAACATTAAACCTTTTATATTCCTGATATGATATGAAGTGCGTGAATTTTATATTTGAAGGTAATTTTTTAAATTTATTTGCTTAATATTTTGAAAATCCTTCACTTATAACTTTCTGCAAAGGCAGTTTTTGTTATAAAATGTAAAACATGAACGATCCATCAATAAAAACTTTAAATTCTTAAATATTAGTTCTACAAATTAATTTGGTGCCTTTACATCAATATCTTGTAACTCTTGCTCTAACTGGAATTGTTTCCCGTTAAAAGGTAGATTTAAAGGTGACCCTTAAGGTAGTCCGTCTATTGGATCGATCAGATGAAAAATCATTAAAATTGGTTTTTTTTCGGAGAAATGTGTCCTCTTTCACGTAATACCTTTTTAGGGGCCCTTTCCAGGTTAAAATTTGAATAATCACTGTGTAAAGTCGTGTCAAAAACATGGGATCTTATGGAGATGCCTTTCGCGGGCCTCTACCCACTCGCAAAACGTTAGGATATCTTTTACCTTCTGCTAGTTATTTTGGGCACGCTCTTATTTAACAAACTTTATATCCCTATGAACGGACTATTCAATGTGAATGTCTGATCCCTAAGAAATATCTCTTCGATCAATGTGACAGGTGTTTAATAAACGCGCTTTCTGAGATACTGCTAGTACCCTACTGACTCCTAAATCTTTAACATATTCAGTGCATCGTGCGTGCACATTGCTTGCTGACGAGATCGCAATAGGATGAATTGATGCATATTTCATATTCCTCTATATTTTCTTTACTTCATGCCGTAGCTCGCTACTTATGGATACTTTTGGGCTGCTTGTCCTGGATGGCTTTTGGTCTCAATTGGGTTTCTAATTCCTTTATAGTTTCTGCCTTAAAATTTAAGGCCTCCTCTCAGAGAAATTTTAAGCATGTGCAAACAAGATAGATCTATTTTACAAATGGCGTTGGAATGCGAAACTTCTGGCTTGCTGTTAAAATAGTCTTCGGCCACTTGATAACGCCAAACGAGTACGTGAGGACAGGGATGGCATAAGTATTGATTTCCCTGATCCTTTTGCGTTTGCGGAGTTGAAAAAACACTTCAGAATTAATCTGATTTTTATGGTGAAGGCACTCGTTATGATTTTCTTAACTATTGAATGCTAAATACTCTTAGAATGAAGAGTACTCAGATGTTTACATATTATTGAAAAACTGCTTTATCACACCGATCACTTGCTGCAGTTTCTGCTCTGAATTAGCGTATAGTTTCAGATCTACCATGTATAAAGGATAAGTCAGTCGATGACTATTCTCGTTATCATGTATTTCAAACCTATGAGACATGATATTTAATGTTTTGCTTAATTGGTCCATTGATCAAGATATGATTCGATGTCCATGGTCAAAATACTTTATTCGTGTACCCTGAAGCATCATCACACGATTTAGAAATTCGATGATGCGTGGGTAGATTTTGTAACTTTTAAAAATTGAATCAAATATTCATGTGGTACGGAAGAAAACACCTGCTTTCAGTCAATGTATACCCTGTGCAAGCTTCTTTGATTATTATGAACTTGCGTGATGCCAGCAGCTTGTATAGGGACTAGATTTTTACAGTCCCTCGAGATTTTACCGCACCCTTTTTCTTCTTTTGTACGGATGTCGTTCACGTCGCAGAGAGAACATACGATATCTGTAATAATAGCTGTAAGGCATTTACAAATTGTTGGAAGACAGGCTAGCGGTCGAAATTTAGATGGATTGTGAAAGTTTGGTTTTTGGGCAACATATACACAGCACTTTTAAGCATAAAACCTGGCATCAGATCGAGATGCTTAATGGTCTTGTGAAAACAATTTGCCGAAAAGGTTCGATTTTGCTGTCTGCGTGCACTACTTTTCTTCTATCGACGCAATCTAGCGGAAAAAGTTCAAGTCTCTGCTATTTAGAGTCTATAATCTTATTCGATATTTGTGGTGTGCATGTCTCAATGTACCGAGGGTGGATGATTTTCGTAACATGGTTTATCAACTTTCTGCTTCTATTTCTTTTCTTATGTTGAGTAAATCGACCCAATTTGTACCTTTCTGTGCTGATATCCATGTACAACCTGATTTTCCATGGTGGATCTCGTTCCCTTCCTGAGGCAAAGACAATGTGAGTCTAATTCCGATGCCCAACGTTCTAACGGCTGTTATAGCTTCACAATACACAAGAGTTTGCACCTCTAACACTGTTAGTGAAAGCAGGGAAGGGAAAGGGGGGTGATACCAACGCAAACTAGATAGAATATTATATTGTTATCTAAACTACGTATAGTTGAAAAAATTGAAATCGTTTTGATATGTGTAAATGTATTATAATTGTATTATAATTTTACGAAAAAGAAACGCAGTACCTGCACTTTGGTTAATTTTGAGCTAGGGTTTTTGCTTTTCCCGTAAATTTATAATCATATTTTCTCGCGAGTTGAGATAGGTACTGGAAATCACGGAAAAAGTCAGGACATTTTTTTGGTCAGAGAAAATCAAAGACATTTAAAAAAAAAATGCAAAAGTAAGGTAATTTCTAAAAGAAGTAACTATTAATAATAATTAGGGCTGCCACGCAATCATCATTAGTCACTTTTTTCTAAAAACAGTTTTTCATCACTTGTTTTAAGATGAAGGCACAGAGTAACTTTCAAAATAAAAAGATGATATTCGTTAATTTTCTTTCAGTAGATTAACCCATGGGTTAACAAATATTGAATTCAGGTCTTTACATTTTTTTGAGTTGTCTTGAATTCTTTTGAAATATTAAAAAAAATTCTGGGTTGAAGAGTTCTTTTTATTTAATATATATTTTTTCGCTAAGTACATTTTAATTTGTCATCTTAGCTATCAAGACATAAGAGTAACAATTTCTATCATAGAAAATTCGTAAACCTAATCTATGAATTTTAATAAAATGTCCGTCTAACACCCTAGCTATAATGAATGAAAAATTTGTCATAAGAATAACCGCAGGATTGCGCCGGGAGCGGTGCTAATCTGGAAAATTGCACCCGCTTCCAGCGAATTCGCGGTAAAATTTCAGCCACAACCACGTTTCACGACCGTGAGATAGGTGGTTACAGTCTGTAAAGGAATCAATACGACGATCCAGCAAAAGCCTCGTGCACCCTAAGAACATGAAGTGACCCAAGGACAACCGCCTTCTGCATTTTTCCCGCAAGTGTTCTAGCATATTGTTGACACGCAGGGATGCTTTTTAGGCCATTAGTAAGTGAAAGCTTGGCACCTCCAAGAGCGCCGATGATAAGGACGATCAATTTGACAGAATATTTCGGGTAAAGTCGTCGCAACTCCCTTATAAGGTCTCGATACCTCTCTTTCTTTTAATTCTCCTTGGCTATGATGTTTTTGTCAGCTGGTGCAGAAAATTCGATAACGAACATGGTTCGCTTCTCGAAGTCAAGAAGAACCATGTCAGGCATCGAGTAAGCAACAGAAACAATTGTCGAGAATATAAAGTTCCAGTATATGCGGCACTTCCCATCATGGGGGAATGCCTTGGCTCAAAATGTGGCAACGGTATGTTAAGATGGAAATGACACCGTTTTGGCATGCAAAAATGAAACCCTCTGTACCAGACTTCAATCCGGGCGATTTTAGGAAAGCAAACGTTAGCTCACAAGACATTGACTGATCCTTCACATTTCTGTGGAAGATACCGTGCATCCTCTTACCGAGGAGCTGTTCACGAAAGTTTTTCTCTTGTGCTTTCTTAATCCGGGCTTTCAGGAGTGAGTACTCGAGATAGATTAGATTTGATGCATTTTCTCACCCCTAATACTGAAGTCAAGTCCGAGTGTTTCAGCAGCCTACTCCGCTGCTTTGTACAGAAATGCTCCTTTGCCCACTTCTTCGTGATTCCTAACCATTTTAAGAAGAGGGTCTCTTCCATTTGCAACTCTATGTGTTGTACCTAGAATAATCCTGTGGTGAAGACATTCAAGACTCAATATTCCGCGACCCCCTTGACGGCGTGAGATGTACAGTCGCGGAACGGAAGACTTAAGATG
>NC_046660.1:144260241-144264528 GCF_010883055.1 Belonocnema kinseyi
GTTAAACTGATCGTCCTTATCATCGGCGCTCTTGGAGGTGCCAAGCTTTCACTTGCTAATAGCCTAAAAAGCATCCCTGCGTGTCAGCAATATGCTAGAACAGTTGCGGGAAAAATGCAGAAGGCGGTTGTCCTTGGGTCGCTCCGTGTTCTTAGGGTCCACGAGGCTTTAGCTGGATCGTGGTATTGATTCCTTTACAGACTGTAACCACCTATCTCACGGTTGTGAGACGTGGTTATGGCTTAAATTTTACCGCGATTTCGCTGGAAGTGGGTGCAATTTTTCAGATTAGCACCCGCTCCCGGCGAAATCCTGCGGTTGTCCTTATGACAAATTTTTAATTATATATATATTTGCTGATTATGGTTACAAAAATAAATAGGCAACCGCGGACAATTGTCAAACGCAGGTGTAAAAACCGTACCTAAAGCTGAATGGCACCTGGGTGAGGTGTCTAGAACGGTAACTCTGGGATACCGGGCGACCTCTCAGACTACGCAGCCTTATACTTGCATGCCGGGCTCTACAAAGATGGATGAACCCCTTTCCCTAGCTTCTCATGGGAACAACAATGACAACACTAAACATAGTTGTAGTAAGTGCGGTTAAAAACAACAGAACGCGCAGGGCTCTCGACAATGGGTTGGCCAGCAATGCTGACTACTCTAGAGCTGGGGGAGCCAATGAAGATGGATTCAATACGATGGATCGGTGGAATCTCGGGACCTTCACGTGGACGGAGCGACTGAATCACGACTTGCTAGAGTGCTACGATGCGAGTGAGGTCCCTGAACGGGGTTACATGGCACGGCTGCATACTCTGTGGTGAAAAAAACACCCGGAGCTATCGCACTTTTCGCATCAACGTCTGCGAAATCATGCCGAACTACTTCAAAAAGGGGCTATGTAAGCGGAACGCCTACTCTACCACAGCTAGAACAAGCCGGCAACAGAGAAAGAGAGGCGACACTAAGACCAACCGCGGGCAGGCATACGATAGAGGAAGAGCGATGCTTTATGACACGGAGAAACATCGACACCAAGGTTTCTTTCAAGCCTAAAGATCTGGTTGAAATGGATGACAAGCTTCGTGGAAGCATACTATCTGAAGCTAAGAGAAGTCTAGAGCGGAAGGAGAGGTGGGTTAGCGAAAATCAACTGTTTCTCTGTGACCCATCTCGACTCTTCCAAGAACCTCCAGTTACTGTCGACCACACGCCCAAACCAGAAGAGGTCGAACTATTTTGGAGAGAAGTCTACGAAGAAATGTATGAACAACGAGGCTCAAAGAAAGGCGTAGCGGGATGTCGGGAGAACCTGCCCATCGATAGATGTGTCTGCAAAGATGCAGCGTTCTACCAGCGTGACCTATCGATTGCCTATATTGATTATCGGAAAGCTTTCGATTCGACCTTCCACAGACTTATCATCTGCCTTTTGGGAAGCTTAAAGGTTCATCCGCAAATCGTGATGTGCATAGAGAGAATCATACATCTTTGGAAAACCGCCGGAATGGGGTGCTAATCTGAAAAACTGCACCCGATCCTAGCGAAATCGCGCTAAAATTTCAGCCATAACCACGTCTCCAGACCGTGAGGACACGAAGATTCAACGACGACCTCCTTCTGCATTTTTCCCGCAAGTGCTTTAGCATATTGTTTACACGCCGGGATGTTTTTCAGGCTACTAACCAGTGAAAGATTGGCACCTCCAAGAGCGCCGATGATAAGGACAATTATTTTAAAAGAATATTCCGAGGACAATCATTGCAACTCCCTTATAAGGTCTCTATACCTCTCTTTCTTTTCATTCTCCTTGGCTATGATGCTTTTGTCAGCTGGTATCGAAAATTCGATAACGAACATAGTTCGAAATCAAGAAGAACCATATCAGGCCTCGAATGTGCAACAGAAACAATTGTCGAGAATATAAAGTTCCAGTATGTGCGACACTTCTCATTCTCTACAATTGACTCTATTTCCCTAGGAGAATTTAGAGGAGCGATATTAAGGTTAATGCCTTAAGAGTGACAGAGATGGTAAGAAAGCACTCTTATTTCCGCATTGTGCCTTTGGATGTAGTTTGTTCCTGCATGAGCTTGACAAGTCGATAGTACATGTGCTAAATGCTCGGGGTGTGCGCGGCACACCCTGCAGTTATCATCGGAAATGTCTTAGCTTAAAATGTAGCGACGGTATGTAAAAGTGGAAATGACACCGTCTTGACATGCCAAAATGAAACCCTCCGTGCCAGACTTCAATTAAGGTGATTTCAGGAAAACAAAAGCTAGCTCACACGACATTGATTGATTCTCCACATTTCTGTGGAAAATTCCGTGCATCCTCTTATAGATGAGCTGTTTACGGAAGTTTTTCTCTTGTGCTTTCTTAATCCGGGCTTTCAGGAGAGAGTAATCGAGATAGATAAGATTTGATGCTTATTGCTCACCTCTGATACTAAAGTTAAGTCCGAGTTTTTCAGCAGCCTCTTCCGCCGCTTTATTTACAAACGCTCCTTTTGCCACTTCTTCGTGCTTCCTGACCATTTTAATAAAAGGCTCTCTTCTATTTGCGACTCTATGTGCTGTACTCAGAATAATCCTGTTGTGAGAAATTCAAGATTCAGTATTCGGCGAACATCTTGATGGCGTGAGATGTGGAGTCGCGGAACAGAAGACCTAAAATGCATGATTTTGTTCATGTGCATAACCTTTCGTGTCACGATATCAAGGGATTTGAGCTCATTCTCCGTCCATTGTACCACTCCAAATGAATAGAGTACTACCGGAACGGCAAGCATGTTGTGTCGTATAGCGCTTCTATCGAAGAGCTCAGGGTCTTTAGAGATGCCATTAAGTTTTCCTCGCTTCAAATAAACCTTGGCGCATTTGTCTAACCCAAATTCCATTCCAATTTCCTTAGTATATCGTTCGACAATCCCCAGAGCTAGATGCAGTTGCTCTCTGTTTTTAGCATAGATCTTAAGATCGTCCATGTAAAATACATGAGTGAACTTGTACTTTCGATCTGCAGGTTTGCCGCAGAAGTACCCTTCGGAATGGTCGAAGTGCTACAGATAGTGGCAATAATGTAAGGCAAAAGAGGAGTGGGCTCATGGAGTCGCCCTGAAAAACACCTCTCTGAAAGGTGACCTTGCTAGTTGTCACACGATTTTTTCCAGATGAGATAGTAAATCTGGTTTTCCAAAGATGCATATTTCTTGCCACACAGGTTCAATTGACCGAACAATTCTATGATTTAGGATAACTGTGAATATCTTATGCAGTGTGCTCTTATGCAGTGTGCGCTTATGCAGTTGTCTTTTTTCGGGAGGAGTATTGTGCGTCCTTCCACCAACCACTTCGGAATCGACCCTTCCGACTTTAAATATGAGGTGAAAATACAGGCCAAATGCTGAAGAGTTGAAGGAAACTTCTTCCACCAGAAGGTCTTGATACAAGCAGGTCCCGGAGCGGAATAGTTCTTCATTCCTCCTAATACTTTTTTCACCTCCTCAGTAGTGATGGGTGGGCATTCTTCATCAGGTGTTATGCGGTCCTCACACAGCTCTTTCAAGCTATTTATATTTTCTGAGTTCAGTCTTTGCTGCACTTTGTAGACTTCGCTCCAAAATACTTCTACCTCCTCTGGTTTGGGCGTGTGGTCGACAGTAACTAGAGGGTCTTGGAAGAGTCGAAGTGGGTCAGAGAGAAACTGTTGATTTTCTCTGACCAGCCTCCCCTCCCGCTCTAAACTTCTCTTATCGTCAGATAGTATGCGTCCACGAAGCTCGTCATCCATTTCAGCCAGATCTTTAGGCTTGAGAGAAACCTTGGTGTCGATGATTCTCCGTGTCATAAAGCATCTCTCTTCCTCTATCGGATGCCTGCCCGCGGTTGGTCTCTGTGTCGTCTCTCTTTCTCTGTTGTCGGCTTGTTCTAGCTGTGGACCCATTGTCGGGAGCCCTGCGCGTTCTGTTGTTTTAAACCGCACTTACTACAACTATGTTTGGTGTTGTCATTGTTGATCGCACGAGAAGCTAGGGAAAGGGGTTCATCCATCTTTGTAGAGCCCTGCATGCAAGTATAAGGCTGTGTACGCTGAGAGGTCGCCCGGCATCCCAGAGTCACCGTTCTAGACACCTCATGCAGGTGCCATTCAGCTTTCGGCACCGTTTTTACACCTCCGTTTGGGGGTTAATTCCTTCGGGACCACCCCTGGACAATGGTCCACGTTTGCCTAATTATTTTTCTAAGCACATTCAGCAGAAACCCTTCGTACACGGACC
>NC_046660.1:144264628-144270336 GCF_010883055.1 Belonocnema kinseyi
ATAATATCGCATATAAAAAAATCTAGTTTAAAATAATTATCACATATCAAAATCATAGGTCAAAATAAATCGCAAATCCTAATAATGGACTGAGAATCCTAAAAACTAACACCTGATAGGAATATAAGAGCAGATGGTCGTATGGTTGTGCACTTTAAATAGGAGGTAGGATTTCTCAGGAGTCGATGGTCTATTGGAAGGAAGTAGATGCAAACTCCTCGAGTAGCTTAAATTCTATTTCCAATTATGTTTTCTGAAAAAATGTGCGACCTATCAATATTTTTCTTATTTAATAAACAAATTATGTGAATAAATGCACATTTGGGGCGATTTTAAGCGAAAAGAAACAGTTTTTCTGCAGCCCTTCCTCAAATTATAATGCCAAAAACGTTTTCTGAAAAAATGTTTACCATCCATCAATATTGCTTTATTTCAGAAACAATTTATGTCAGCAAATATAAACAAAATATAAACAATACAATTTATAAAATTTATGAAGAATTTAAATGAACAAATATACATTCTATATATAATAAGTAGAACAATCGGGGTGCTTCTTTAGCGTGAGTCCCCTTGTCTCTCATGAATCACAGTGCTATACTTCCATGAGTTTTTCAGCCGTTTATGGCAATGTTTCTTACACGAACTCTTGCCGAACAATACACTATATAAAATTTATAAGCTATGTAAATGAGAAAATAGTCATTCTATATATTAAATGAAATAAAAGAATCGGGGTACTTTTTTTAGCGTGAGTCCCCTTGCCTCTCACGAATCAGAGTGCCATATTATCGAGTTCTTCAGCCCTTTACGGATCCAAGATCAATAGCTCGATAGCTTCTGGATCAAGGACACTGTCTGCAAATTTCCACTTTTCTCTCAAATGTGCTAAATACGCATCAGATGAGATCAAAAGCTTGTGGATCAGATCAATGTTTGTTGCATGCCGACTGAGTTTCCGCGTATGATGTTCTTTTCGTTTAAAAATGCCAAACATGTGTATTTGCTCGTATAATTTGTTTTTAAAGTAAACAAATATTGATGGGTGGCAAACACTTCTTCAGAAAACATCATTGGCAATATAAATTTAGCAAGGCCAGAAAAAAGCGATTTTTTTGCTTATTAAAAACACCCAAAATGTGAATTTGTTTATATCAGTTGATGATAAAATAAGCAAATACTGATAGGTTGCATATTTCTTTTTGAGAAAACATCATCGGAAATATAATTTCAGCAAGGTCAGAAGAAAAAACAAATTCTTTTCGTTTAAAAGCGCCAAATGTGCATTTGTTTGTATAATTTGTTTAGAAAATAAACAAATATTGATAGGTGAAAAAAAATTTTTCAGAAAACATCATTGGCAATATAATTGAAACAAGGGCGAAAGAAAAACCGGTTTCTTTTGGCCTAAAAACGGCCACAATGCACAAAGAATATTTATTCATAAATTCTAATGTCCACATATCATCCCAACGATGCAAGCAAGCGATTTCAGAGCAGAAATATACTTTAAAGACGAATAACCCGTAATGTCGAGTCTTTGTTTATACAATTTGTTTTTAACAATTAACTATGCAAGTTAACAATTTTTTTCTCATACTTCTGTGTATTAAATCCACGGGATAAGAAGTATAAGAAAAATTTTCTCTCGAAGATAAAAAATGAAATTAGAAAAATCTACATTTTTTTCGCTGTTTAAATTTATATAAAGATTAAATAAGCAAAAACAAACAAAAATCTGCTCTCACCATTTTCTGAAAAATTTAGTCCTTAATTGAAAAAAAAATCTAAAATCGGTACCTATACTGAGCGTCACATCCTTATGCATGTTTCTACGGAGAATATTATTTTTGCAGGAAAATTTGCTCGTTTATGTTATTTCAGATACTATATACTTTGTTTCTTTTTATAATGTAATCATTTTTCCTATCCGATTTTACTGCAGAAAATATTAATAAGTGCTACTTCCAAATAGGAACATCTTATATTTCAATATTACAAAATACTATTACTCTGTTAAAACACAAAAATTATTGCCTTTATTCCTTCATTGTAACCTATGTTATTAATTTTCATATTTTTCCAAATTCGGAAGAAAAACAGTTTCTCCATATAGTATAATTAAATTTTCGTTTGCGTTCCTGCAAAAAAAGGTTGAAATAAAATCGATGAACTCAAATCGCGAAATTGAAATCGTTAATCGATAATTGTAGTGAAACGCAATTGAATTCGAAAATGGTGATTTTCATTCAATAGACAACTGCTAAATTTCATTTAAAAATGCATTTAGGAATTAAATGGAATGTCTAGATTTGAATTGCAGTCTTTTTTCTCGTGTCGTTGGGGCTAAACATTTTAAATTACACTAGCAGTTTCTTTAGTGCTTTATTTTTAAATGGATAGTTGTTAATGATTCTCGTGAACCTTGCATTCAAAGCGGCGTTGTCCGCTCCATATAAAGTCATGTGTGAAAGTGATATTTATATCAATCTCATATTCAATCAATTCATTCAATTTAACATTTCCAATTCACTTCAGTGAGTGATCTTTTTTTTGCAGTGGTGGATTTATGAGGGAATTTCTCATAACTTTATGAATTTTATTTTTAATGGAAAATGTATGATAACTGTAAATAATGGTTGTTTCATGCATGTGAAATCTATACTTTTTTATTATTTATCCTTTAACTGGAGCAACTCCTTTTTTTATGTAAATGGAACGACGAGTGATCTTCACCCCACATGTTCAAACGTGTTTTGCGCCGCTGGTATTGAATATTTTTGAACAAAAAAATTATCTAATGTAGTTTAAGATTTATTTTTTAAAATGGAAACGGTTTTATAGCCATTAATTTGTTTTAAGTTACATGATACGTGGTCCATTTTATTAAATTTAGTACGCCTAATTCGAGATCAAAAAATTGTTGGGGTATTTTTTGCCTATAGTGCCAGTTAACAAGCTTATTCTTCCTTAATAATTTTTTTGGCATTTCTCTAATTTTATCGCATAGGGACTGTGTTGCCTGTAATTACCTCTGGATAATATTGTTTTCAAGTTATTCAAATAGTTCTACGTATACAAAATTTTCAATAAAGTGACATGGCCGTTGTTCTGCCAAAAAAATCCTTAGCGATTTCCAATATCGAACATGAAAAAGTGTTACGTACAAATGGTCTATATGCCAAATAATTGGAATGAATCCAAAGGGTCATCCGGAAACACTTTTCAATACTTTTGAATTCGTAGGTCCTCTTTAATTTCAATCCGAATAAATCAAAATGAAGTCGGACAGAATCAGAAACTAATTGGAATGAATCCGAGACTGTCCTACAAAAATTTTAGGGGGCGCGCTTATTCCGTATCCGGCAACAAAAATGCTCTAAGACGTCAAGTTTTGGAGAAAACCGCGGTTAAATAGTCGAAAAAAACGCGTTTTTGGCCATATTTGAGTTTGTACAAAAAATAAACGAGGGATGATATTATCTTCTAATTGAATTCGAATTCAACCTTTGATTATAACTTTAGATAATGACAAGTAGGAGATTTAAATGTAGATCCGTTGAGAACTGTTTTCTCAGTCGTATGTCGTAATCTGTAAATTTAAACCTGCACTTAATAGGATGCTTCGTCTATAAAATACGCCTCGCTGTTATAGGCAAGGAAGTTTTAAACAACAGAAAATTTGCTGAACTGAATTGATGGACTGGCCTAGTATCAAAATTAATTTTTTTTATTGGATTGAAAAACGACGAGAGGTAGGGAAAACATGTCTGCTTTTTTTTTTACTTTAATAAAGTCACCAAATTTTAAATATTCGTCAAAAGGACCGGTCCGTGTCCACACTACACCAATAATCTGCAAATTCTCGAAAACAGTGAAGATACTTTAAAACTGATCAAAGTTTGAAGATATAATAAAACCAATCAACCACACGAAATCGATCCAGTATGCAAATACCCGCAATATAAACAAATGTAAAATTTCTCGAAAACTGTGGAAAAATACGAAAAATACGTAAAACTGATCAAACTGTAAAGGTTTTCTGAAGTGGGTCGATATAGGGTACCCTTTACCACACTAAACAAACAATTAGTTTACTTTGCTCTGCTTATAGTATTTTTATTAATTATCATTTTCGTTCGAGAAGGATTCAATTATAATGATAGATAGCGAATTTTTTGCTTTTATTTTTTCTAAATGTACAATATATTATTTTTTTGCAAATTTCTTGCAACGTACGCCTCTGCATTTTGCAATTTAGAATTAAACCGTTATCCCCATGGAATGCTGAGAAAGGATTCCTTAGAAACATTGTAAGAATGAAAAGAACGAACCCTCAAATATCTCTATGCAATATTTGCGAAATATTTCAATTGAATATTAGCATAAAAATGCCATGAAAGTAACTAAAATTTCTTTCAACTGATCCAAATTTCCATATTAGGAATATTTTCACCAATTAGCTTTTTCTCTCGTATAAGACTAACTCATCGAGATCGTTCAAGCATTTTTTTACTAGATTTTGTCTACATATACAATATACGTAATACCATGTTTGTATTGCATGACTTATGCATTACAAATTATAATTAACAGCTGATCTTGCGTACAAAGAAATATGCAAACTTCTTGAAAAACTACCTCGTTATACTAGCGGGGATCAAGATAAGGATTTTATGTGTTAAGGATAAATAAGGGATGTGTAGGACAAAGAATAGATTTTAGATCGACTTGAAAGTAATATATTAAGAATGTTCGAATTATTTCGATTCCAACGATATGTAATTTGTTCATAAAGTTTAAAAACTGGGGAAGTAAGCAATATCAAATTGAATATTGAATTAAAGTTTCTTCAATTAAACTTCTTCAAATTTTCAACTTTCCTATGCAAGTAATATAACATTGAAATCGGAAAAATTCGTAGATGCTGATTATGATATATTCAAATCGCTAATTTCAATATATATAACACATCGTTCAATAAGTCCCGAGACTAACCCAGAGATGGTGCTAGTAGTACCAAACTAGCCACGTTTTCCTAGATTGCGAATCTTCACATGAAACGTGTAAAAATTTCACGTCGATTGGACCACGAACAGCAGAATTATCGAGGTTAGAGTAAAGTCACTTTCTAATTTGTTTGAAAAATGGAACAAAGCGAGTTTCGCGTGTTGATTAAACATTGTTTTTTAATGAGTAAAAACACCGTAGAAGCCCAGCAGTGGCTTGAAAAACGTTACCAGGACTCCTGTCCATCCAAATCAACGATTTGTCGTTGGTATGCTGAGTTTAAACGTGGTCGTACGGACACAAACGATGCGGAACGTTCGGGTTTGCTTTCAATGGAACAAAAAAAGCAACGTATCGACGATTCAGAGAGCTGTTTATCGCTATTTACTCGCAATAAAAAGGATTTCCTGCGTCGATACGTGACCATGGATGAAACATGGATACATCATTTCACTCCGGAGTCGAAGCGGCAATCATCTGAGTGGCGTAAGGATGGCGGAGGCCGCCCAAAGCGTCCAAAAACGCAGCAGTCTGCTGGAAAAGTCATGGCGTCTGTTTTTTGGGATACACATGGCGTCATTTTCATTGACTACCTGGAAAAAAGTAAATCGATCAATAGTGATTATTATATTGACTTGTTGGTACGTTTGAAGGAGGAGATCGCAGCAAAACGACCGCACATGAAGAAGAAAAAAATC
>NC_046660.1:144270436-144272566 GCF_010883055.1 Belonocnema kinseyi
TTACATTGGCCTGTCTATAGACAAAAGACCCCTGCTGACATAAGTTCACCCAAACTGAGGTCGGTATACAAGCAGAAAAGTAGTCGAAATATCTCAAGAAATCCCGCCTTCTTGAAAAATTGGACAATGAAATACGCGAAGAAAACCAAAATTGGTCGTTCAGTAGGGTCTTCTCACGGGGAACAGAGTATAGTCACCATTACCCTTGGATAGACGGGTGAAATCAGTGACAACGCAAGGTAAAGATTTAATAAGAGTTTATTGAACAACTTACAAGTCGAAGATGGCTTACGAGCCAATACCCTCAAAATCCGAGCCAGGCAATAAACCCAAGATTCTGGAGAACAGCTGGTGGCGGTTAAGGCTTGAAGTTATCTTCGGGGATAAGGTAATGGAGCGTACTAAAGGTAGCCTCAGGACACAAACTTCCTAAGAAGCTCAAAGGAAGATCCTTACTCTTTTCTCAGTCATCCACACATTCCTATTATGTATCATATAATTATATATCACAAATTTAGCTTTATTCATCACATTCTTACTTCCAGTAATGACTCTTTAACTTTTGATGTTCTTTCTAACCTCATTTATACTCGTACGTATGTATCTCCCCATCTATCCTTCCGTCGGTAGTGAATAAAAATCTAAGATACATGAAATCATAAATGTTTTCAATCTTCTCTTTGTTTCTAGCAATTTTGGATACTATTATCTCATCCCTTCTTCCAAGCACGATAATTATTATTATTTTTTTTATCCAGTTTACTGAAATATAGTTGCAAATCATTGAGTGATTCTTCCTTAACAACCTCATAATTTGCAAAAGTCAATCGAAGCACCCTCACTGTTCCATAACCAACACCTTCTTCGTCTAAGAGAGCCATTCTCAGGCATTTGTCTATGGTGTCATTTCAGAACAAATCGTCGTATAGCCGTTGCGACCAATTTAAAAAAAAAGAGAGAAAATAGTTCATGATATATATTGTTTCTGCTTAGAAACAGCACATTAGGAAATGCTCTTTATTAAAGTAAAAATAAAACATAATTTAGAGATATTAAAAAATATTGTAACTTAATAAATTAATAATAATTTTAAGGGAAATAAAAAAATTATAAATAACTCTTAAAGTATGCAAATAATTGAATTTAGTGGAAGGCCTTTTTGGTTAGAGTTGGATTTTTATATTTTTGGAATAGTTTTTGCACGGGGTTGTCCCGGTAAATCATCAGTCACGGACGCATTTTATAATGCAATCAAGTGATCTGATGAGAGCAGTGTGCCCCGTCATATTGGACAAACCCTGGTTTTTACTCTATCATTGACGGACTGGGTTGCAGTTCAAGTAGACGATGGCTGGACATACAGCTTAAGGTGGGTTCCGAACTACCAGAACCTCGGTAAAGGTACATAGAAAAATTTCCAGAGGTACCGACTCAGGTATCGAACCCCTGACCTACTAGGTAGTCTGATAAGTCCCTGAAAAATGAAACACGGAGACGTTTTTTTGGCCAAAGTCGGTTTTATTTTTCAACATACTCTCCTTTTAGATCGATACAGCGAGTCCAACGATTTTCTAACTTTTTGATACCGTCCGAAAAGTACTCGATCGGAAGGTTAGGGAACAAGTAATAGTCGCTGGGGGCCAGGTCTGGTGAATACGGTGGCTGAAGAACCAATTCGAAGCCGATTTCATGCAATTATGCTTGTGCAACTAAGCATGAATGAACAGGCGCATTGTCGTGATGATAAAGCGGTTTTTTCTTCTTCAAATGCGGTCGTTTTTCGGCAATTTCGATTTTCAATCGGTCCAATAATGATGAATAGTATGCTCCGGTTATGGTTTTACCTTTTTCAAGATAGTCCACGAATATTATGCCATATGCATCCCAAAATACGGAAGCCATAACCTTTCCGACCCATTGTTGCGTTTTTGGATGCTTCGGAGCGTTTTGGCCCGGTGGAACCCACTGTTTTGCCTGTTGCGTTGACTCAGGAGTGTAGTAGTGGATCCAGGTTTCATCTATGGCTAGGAATCGGCGCAAAAACTCGGTCGGCTTACGCGAAAATAATGCCAAATTCTGCTGGGAAGTTGTCACACGAATTCGTTTTTGGTCCACTGTGAGCAAATGCGG
>NC_046660.1:144272666-144282610 GCF_010883055.1 Belonocnema kinseyi
ACTTGTAAATGCGTAAACATAAATGGCTGAAGTTTTGACAGGCGTCATTTGAAGGATCAAGCTCGACGAAAATGGTTCACATCAGTGAATACTAATGCCATCCCTTAGAATTTTCAGGTACTTATCAGACTACCTAGTATATTCTACAGCGTTCTAAATATAATACCATCAACTGTGCCTTATATAAATGCACTATTTAAATATTTATTCAATTAATTGCAGATCCCAGATTATCGTAACTCCGTAATAGTAGCTAGAAATCCAGGAAGTGCGAAAAAGGCAACAAGTTATGCAGAGCGTTTACGTCTCGGTATTGCCGTCATACACGGTGAGCAGCGTGAAGCAGAATTAGACATGAATGACGGCCGTAATTCCCCACCTGCTATGCTATCACTGAGAACAATGGAAGTGGGCGTAGGTGTACCGGTGCACCCAGCCAAAGAGAAACCTCCAATAAACGTAGTTGGCGACGTTGGCGGAAAAATTGCAATCATGGTTGTAAGTAAAATGTTTTTATGATTATATTTTTCATTCTTATATGGAAGTTGCAGTATATTTTCTTATCTACACTAACATTCCAAATTTATAAACTTTTTCGTCAAAGTGTCATATGCGAAATATACCGTTTAATCTAAAGTTCATAAAGATTTCCAAACGGAGTTTAAGCATGATGTAACCGCAGTGTAGAAAGAAACTACTTATTTTACACGAATAAAAAAAAGCAATTGTGCATTAAAATTCAAACATATTACAATCTAATTTAAAATCTAATATGAGGAGCGTGGTATGATTTTCAGGGATTTTTTTTTGTAAAATTTCGGGTTTATTTTTAGAAAGTATTAACCAGTTGATCATATCACGTCGGAAAAATTACACGTCTTTGAAACTATCCACGAATTGACTCATTTTTTGGCATCTTCATAGGAAGTGAATGGATGCTCAGACAGATCATGAGTCATAGATTGGAGGAGGTGGTGATCAGACGACGCGATATGTGGAGAATACGGCGGGTGTGGTAGGACTTTCCATTTCATCGATTTCAAGTATGTTTTGACAGATTTTGCAGGGTGAGGCCGAGCCTTGTCATGGAGAAGAATACCTTTATCGTGTCTCTGCCCGTATTGAGGTCGTTTTTATTTTAATGCTCTGCTCAATCACGTCAGTTATCAGCCCTGCTGATCCCACGAAGTACGGAGCGTGAGTTTTGATCCATGGATATTCATTTTTGGGGTTGGTGTTGATAATTGGCAGTTCTTAACCTACGATTTCCTACGCTTAGAGTTATCATAGCGAATCAACTTCTCATCTCCAGTGACAAAACGATGCAGAAACCCTTTTCCGATTTTGCCGCTCGATGTAGCTTTGATCAAGTAAAAAATCTATTTTTCGCTTCTCTTGTCTTCAGTTCGTACGGCCCCCAATTCCATTGCTTTTGGACCAATCCCAGTGCATATAAGCGTCTAGAAATAGTTGAACGATCAACTCCCAATGGATCTGCAAGCTCCTCTTGCGTTTGACACGGGGCTTCACCCAGGAACGTCTCCAATTCTTTATCGTTGATCTTTTTCGAATTGCCTGAACGTTCTTTGGCCTCTGTGTCAAAATTGCCACTATTAACATTTCGAAGCCAATACCTTCACGTTTTAATCGATGGAGTATAATCCTCGTAAGTTTCCAAAAGCAATCGATGCCTTTCAGCAGCACTTTTCTTCGAATTGAAAAAGACAAAAAAAACTACCCGCAAATTCTGTTTTGTTGGTACGTTAACCAACATCTTTAATGCAACAAAAACTATGCTGTTTACACTTCGGTAAAAGGACACCTAGTGAAAACTAAGGTTACATACATAATGGGACTTCGTACAAGTAATTATTTTAAATGAATCTGTTATATCATCAGAGATGGTAAGCTTACCGACAGTAGATCAACCTTTCAAACCATGAAGGAAGAAAATCTACACAATATCGATCAAGTTAAGAATCTTCAATATCAGAAAATGTTTAACGCCTTAATCAGATTATATGGAAAATAATATTTTCAAATTAAAATTATTTCCTGAAAAGAAGATCCTACTCCATCTTCGCTCCATTGGGAATTGAACCACAAAACTTCTGATTTCCGGTCAGGTGCTTTTCCAGTTAAGCTATTAGAGGGATCAGAATAGGAACTCTGAATTCAAGGTTTGAAGGGTTGATCTACTGTCGGTAAGGTTATCATATCTGATGATATAACAGTTTCATTTAAAATAATTACTTGTACCATTAACACCTAGCTAAAAATTAGCGTTATTTTCTTGAATAAAGAGTTCCTATTCTGATCCCTCCAATAGCTTAATTGGAAAAGCACCTGAACGGAAATCAGAAGTTTTGTGGTTCGATTCCCAATGGAGTGAAGATGAAGTAGGATCTTTTTTCAGGAAATAATTTTAATTTGAAAATATTTTCCATCTAGTCTGATTAAGACGTTAAGAATTTTCTGTTATTGAAGACTCCAAATGGTGATTCCGTTTGACAAAATCAGATTTTCCCTACTTGAAGCTACTAAAAAGAAGAACATAGAAATCCTGCTAATGAGATCAAATTACTTTTAGAGTTTACCATTTGCTTTTAATTTGAATTGTTTATAATTGTAAAAGCATGTTAGTGCATGGAACATAGATTTGGCGATCTTTCGTACGGAAACGCGGTTCGTCTAGAAGAGTTTGGCCAGACTGACGACGCATCGCAGGAAGACATGCTTCTCATTGGGGAACGACTATTTAAAGGCTTTCTCAATTGATGGAAAAGGGAAGGATCAGCAGTCTAATTTTGTTAACTGACATTTCAAAAATTTTCTACGACAAAGAAAAATTGTTGTTTTTTTTTGAAATTTTCAATATTTGTTAAAACTTTCAAATGTTTTTTTTTTTCATTTACTAAAGGAAAATAATACGTTAGTTTTATAACATTTGAATATATGACGTTTGAAAGCTATTCATATGATATCCACAAGCGATTCAGTGGTCTAAACATGTTATCTGCAGTGTTATACCGCTAGTTTCTATTCTTTTTCCCGGGCTAGCATGTTTCTACGTTTTTGAAGCTGCGGGCAAGTTTTATATGTCAAAATGTTTGGAATTGCCAGCCGAGCATAGATGTGCTTGCCAAATTTTTAAATAGTTTATTGTAAAAATTTGCTGAGTTTTAGTAATAGAGTTGCGTTGCTCCCAATCATCTTTACAACGATCTGTAGACAACAGCATTAAAGATGACGTGAAAGTAGTCAGAAAAAAACTTTGCACACACACATACACTTAGCTGCAAACAAGCACTGAAATATGTCTCACTGGCCTATTCTACGAGTAAGCTGGGCTAGATTTTTCATAAGACGCCATTAGCGTATAACAAGTTGAGACCGCGCACCTATGCTCTGGATACCAAAACGCGATTTTCGAAAATCCATTAAAACAAAAAACTAAAAGTAATTTTGCCGTTTCGATTGTGAGATATTAACTGTATATAAAATTGTTTTCAGAAAAGACAAAAAAATCAATGTTGAAAAAAATGTCAGTTAACAGGTTTAAACCACATGCCCTTCAAGTGTATCCCCACTCGAGTGCTACTTTTACCGGCGCGCTTTTCGAACTGCAGCCGAAAAAGGAAGAACTTATCGCATGTTTATTAACCTATTGTAAATTTTCTTCATTCGAACAAACGAGAAAATTTGATTGTTCATAAACAGAAATTGACTCGTTGCGTTTTTTATCAAGGGATATTATGCGGAAAGTGTGAATGTCGTCTCACATCGAAAGCTCAAAATATTTTTGAAAGTAATAATTTATAAATATCAAATACACCTTTATTTTAGGATCTCCAGAGCAAGCAAGAAAGCTTTCCGGGCCCGACACACTGTGCTTTTTTGTTTTAAATATGAATTACCTCATGTAAATCTGCTTTTTCAAGCTTCCCCTGAATATAATTAAACGCCTACCCTGTTTAATCCCATTTTCTTTAAATTATCCTATACCCCTCGCATAATTACGTGAGCCTTCGTCTACCTAATTCTTAGTATAATTCATCTCTATCCTTTTTTCATACCTTCTTCTCTATGCTAAATGTTGTCTCGGCCATTCGCTTAATAGCATATAAGCTAGCAATTCGATTCCCGTAAAATTTACTTTAAATGATGCTATAATCCTTAAATCTCTTTTTTTAAGTTAAATTGCAGTTCATAACAGAATAGAGTTTTAAGTTTTTGAAATTCATAAAGGAACTTTCTCGCTAAAGAAAACGAACAAAATTAGCCAACAATTGAGGGTCCGGATGCAATAAATCGTCCGACGCGAAGCGAGGGCAGATATCACACTAGTGAAATGGTTGCCTCGCCCCGATTTGCGCACACACTTTTTCATCAAAAATGTTTCGAAAATTTGACTTGAGATGCCTGAAACTTTTTTGCATCTCATCAAAGTTTTTATATGGTTCGATAAGAGGGAGAATGGCAACAGACAACTGCAAATAAAGTAGAATGTATATACTTTCGATACCGGTTACGGCGTAAAGTTACTTTCAGTTACTACAGGGGCATCGAAAGTCAAATTTTCGATAAATGTGTTATGAAAAATGCTTCTTTTACCATTACAACAACATTTAAATATAATAAAACTTTTTCGAAAAGGGGAAAATAATGCGGCATTTAATTTTCTATAAAATTGTACTCAAAATATTTGAGCTATCTGCGAACAGCTAGGACTGATTGGTTGGCGCTTATTATGCTTTTAAACAACTATTTAATCTAAATAGACTTTATTTTATAAATTACAATCAATAACATTACCAGACTTTGGGATAGGAATCTCTTAACTGTGAAACTTAAATATTATCGTCTGCCCACTGGCCAATCATAAAAGCTGAATAACAATCACTGATCACACTGGGCTTTTCGTTTATTATTTTTTATGATCACTGAGTGGTCGAAGAGCTAGTACCCAACATTTCCTAACGACCTGGATGATAGGTCGTGAACTTAAAGCTCAGCGGGTCAGATTTCGGCGAGTCAGCTCATCACCTCGAAAGCAACGTGATTTAAGATTCAATAGGATCCTGTTTACGCATATGGATAAAAGTTCCGTATGGTTACGAATAAACCGGGAAACAAGTTCTAGGTCTAGGTTCTAGGTGCAGCTGTTTGAGCTCGTCATTCTGAAGTTACAATTTTGGATGTTCTACGAGCTTAAACTCAAGCGGCATCCGTATTGAGCTAACTTGCGAAAGAGGATCAGATGAGATGCGGTAATGATATCTCTTACCAAGACAATATATCATAGTTTAAAAAATATATATGTCATCCCGATACGGAGCGATCCACATATGGTAGCTTTCTCCATCTATCTCGAAAGTACCCTTGCATGTTTTCGGCACTAGGGTACGGTCAAGACTGTAGGAGAAACAAAGTTGCTAGTGAAGCACTCATAGGGCCGAATTATGTTTCCAGAGATACGTCGTTCCCGCGTGAACGGAACACCTGCATAGTATGTGTTCTAGGTACTCAGCGTGTGCATGACACGCTCTGAAGCTATCATTAGGAACTTCTTGACGTAAAATCCAGTCACGATAGACTAAGATGAAAAACACACCGTCCTGACATGTGAAAGTGAAACCATCTGTATCTGAATGAAATCTTGATGATTCAGCCAAAGTAAAAGTTGGATTCTTCGACAAGGATTTGATATTCTACATTTCTGTGAAAGTTTCCTTGCATTTTCTTTTCAACTAGCTGTTGGCGGCATTTTTTAACATCTGCTTTCTCAACTGTGGCTTTTAGAAGTAAGGCATCTTTATGCAGTGATTCAATTTTTCGCTTCTAATGCAAAATTCAGGCCAAGGGTCTCGGTTGCCTGCTGCGCGGCTTTATAAAGGAATGCTCCTTTGCCAATCATCTAGTGTTTCCCGACCATTTTTAGAAGAGGATTTCGTCCATTTGTAAGAATGTTTGCTGTACAGAGAACAATTTGGTTATAAAGATATTGCTCATTCAGAAGTCCGTGCTCGCCTGAATGGCGTGAGATGTATGATCACAGAACGTATTAATAGATATATAACTCTTCTGCATTATGTTATTGAAACTCCTGGATTTATTATTTTTAGGTTTGTAAATATCTTTATTTCAGTACCTCATAACAAGTTCTATAGTAAAAATCAGGTTAAATTATTTTAAGCCAGAGTAAAAGAATATTATGTACGAGAAAAATCGTTTTAACAAATGTCCACCCGTGTAGTGATGCACGTCTACCAGGACGATCGAGAAATGGTGTAATTCGAGACTGCCTCTCGTTTTTCAAAGACAATATCTCTTCTCACTTCATTCTGTTAAAACGAATATCTTCTTAAGCCTATCAAAATCGTTCAAAAATTCTCGCATTTACTTAATTTCGTCATGATTAGCATTAATACCGTTAATTACTTTTTATTGCATAGTAAATAAAGAAAATAAATTGGTTCTATTCCTCAAACTTTGAACAATTCAAGAACTTGTAAAAGTTTTAATAGAATTTTATTCAATTCAACTCAAACACAGTGTTTATCAATAAAAATAATATAGAGAACATTTTCAATAGTCTTCCCTTCTATAGCCTTTCCGAGAATTGACGCCGCGCTGCATGTAGGTGTAATAGGGGGTGCGCGGGATCTGCGACTGTCACTCAGGCGATCAGTCAGGCGTGAACAAACAAAAGCGGAGCAGGTTATAATGAGTTAGTTGCCACCCACCGTCAGTCCCAAAATCGGTGCTGTAGAAGAGTTTCACTGTACTCAAATATAGTGAAATGAGCGCAATGGTGATGGGGCTAAGGAACGAATTTATAACAGAGAAGGATAACGAAGAGATAAAGGGACAAAAGGAAGAAGTAATAGTAAAAGAGATAAATATGGGAAGAGAGAGGTGGAAGATAGTGGGGGTGTATGTGAACGGCGATATGCAGGGCAAATTAAAGGGTTTGAGAGAACTGAAAGAAGAAAATAATCAAGAGATTAGGATTTTAATAGGAGATCTTAATGCGACAACAGAAGATACGGGAGGAAGGAAATGAGGTTGAGGGCGAGAAATAAAATTCAAGGATAAGATACTGAATGGGGAAGGAAATAAATTGTGAAAGATCCTAGAGGGACTGGGATGCTTTATCTTAAACGGAAATATAGAGGGGGTGAGGAAGGGGAATACACACGTTCAGGAGGATAAAGGGGAACGGTAATTTATTCTCTAGTAGTGGGCGACAAGGCACAAGAGAAGGTCAACAAACTAGATGTAGGCAATTTTTGGCCAATCGAATGTAAAGAACAGTTTAAGGAAAAGGTCAGGAATATTAAAATGGGGGGAGAAAATGTAAAAAAGGAGATGGAAATAGTGATTAAAGGGATAAAAATAATATTAGAGTGCACAAGCAACAATGAAGTAAGTGAAAGCGGGTATGGAAGTGAATCGAAAAAGGAATGTTAACAGAAGAAGGAATTGAAAAGGGAATTGAGGAAATAGAGAAAAGCGACAAGCAGTGAAGAAAAATTCAGAAGAAAAAAGAAGGAGTATCCTGAGCTGTCTGATTAAAAAAAAGGAAGAGGAAAATAAAAGGTTTGAAGAAGAGGCCGAGAAGACTAGGACGGAAGAAGAGGCTTCAAATGTAGTAAATAGAGAGAGAATAAAAATATGGTAGGGAAATATATAAGGAGGAAGTCATTAGAAGGGATAAAATAGTCAAGGTATGATGAAAGATGGAAAGGCACCTGGTATATATGAGATTCCAGATAAAGTATGGAAATATGGGGGGACAAAATTAAAGGAATGGGAATGGATAATGTGCATTAGAGTATGGAAAGGCGAGGGTTGGCCATAGTTATGGAAGGAAGAAGTAGCGGTACTCACAGCAAAGAAAGGGAAAAGGGGAGAAGTTAAAGATTATAGAAAAATGACACTAATTCCAGCATTGTATAAAGTATATGTAACTATTTTATCAAAGAGGTTACAGAAAGAAGTTGATGAAGAAACGATAGAATCCTCAAATCAGACTGGGTTTAAAAAAGGAATGGGGGTCATGGACAATATATATGTTCTGAACTATCTAGTGAATAAGAGGATTAAAAATGAAAAAGGGGCAATAATAGCAATGTTCCTGGACTCGAAGATGGCGTTTGTCTCATTAGATCGAGGATAAATAGAACAAGTTATGGTGAAAAACGGGATAAGAGGGGGATTAATAAAGATATTATCGGAAATTTGTAGAGAGGCAAAAAGCAGGGTAAAGGTAGGAGAGCAAGTAGGAGATAGTTTCTAGTTGGTAAGAGGAGTGAGACAAGTATGTCTTCTGAGCCCGCTTTCATTTAATATATCAATATCAGAATTAGAAGAAGAAATATAAAGAAAGGGGTGCAGAGGAGTTAGAATAGGTAACATAAAGCTATATACAGTGGTATATGCAGACGATATAGTGTCGCTTTCGATCGCTCACTAACTCGTTAGCTCACAACTCGTTCGCTAATACGCCCTAAATTGCGCTATCGGAGAAAATAGAAATAAGGATCTAGATATAAGATTTTATTTGAATAGTTTCAAATAATCGTAAATAGTTGGGTTGGGGAAAAGTTAAGCTGGGGAGGAGTTAGGATAAGGAAGGAGAAGATATATACACTGTCATACGCAGACGATATAGTGTTAAAGGCAGAGATACAAAGATAATGAGGTTTAGAAAAGGAGGTAATGGAAAAGATATGAGGAATGAGAAAAAGAAGGTTAAAAAAAATTGGAGAAGGAGGATGTGATTATTTGATACGATGGTATGGCCGGTATTAGATTATAGAGCAGACATATGATGATGGA
The DNA here is from genome assembly GCF_010883055.1 of Belonocnema kinseyi. Taxonomy (NCBI): domain Eukaryota; kingdom Metazoa; phylum Arthropoda; class Insecta; order Hymenoptera; family Cynipidae; genus Belonocnema; species Belonocnema kinseyi. The sequence goes on from NC_046660.1 coordinate 144,281,511, forward strand.
AAGAAAGAAAAGAGATTTAGAGTATATAAGAAAGGTATATAAGGTGGACGCTAGGGTTAGGATGGAGGACGCCGGGATGTATGGTGAGGGAAGAAGAGAAAAGTCATAAATTAAGTACCAGAGCGGGAAAGAGGGCATGGAAACTTGAGACGAAGCTAAGAGAGGGAAGGAGAGGCAAGTTAGCGAGAAAGTCTTTAATGAAGGTAGAGGAAAGGAGAGGTAGGGCGATAGAATTAACGAGATGGGAAGAAGAAAAGAGGAAGTTTTTTAATGCAAGAGACATACGAGGTGTGTTCAAAAAATAAGGTGACTTTATGGTTTTCTCAAAAAATATTCATTTATTCCTCAATATTTATGCTGTCCCCTTCAAAGTAATCCCCCTCAGATATAATACACTTGTGCCAACGCTTTTCCCAATCACCGAAGCACTTCTGATAATTATTTTGTGGTATAGCCTTGAGTTCTTTCAGCGATCTAGTTCTTATCTCCTCAATCGTTGAAAGTCGATGTCCTTTCATGGGTCTCTTCAGTTTTAGGAAAAGAAAAAAGTCACTGGGGGCCAAATCCGGTGAATATGGAGGCTGAGGCATGACTGTGGTGCTGTTTTTGGTCAGAAAATCTTTCACAAGCAACGATGAATGAGCAGGTGCATTATCGTGATGCAAAAGCCACGAATTGTTTTTCCAAAGTTCCGGACGTTCTTTGCGTATCACCTCTCGCAAACGGCGCATAACTTTAAGGTAATACTCCTTATTGACCGTTCGACCTTGTGGTAAGAATTCCTGATGCACTATGCCACGTTAATCAAAGAAGACAGTGCGAAAAACCTTCACATTTGACCGAACTTGACGTGCTTTTTTCGGTCTTGGAGACTCAGGATGCTTCCACTGAGACGATTGGGCTTTAGTTTCGACGTCATAACCATATACCCACGATTCATCCCCAGTTATAACCATTTTGAGAAAATCAGGATCATTATTGACTTCATTTAACATTTTCTGAGCGATGGTCATGCGATGGATCTTTTGATCAAAATTAAGCAGTTTTGGAACAAATTTCGCTGACACACGTCTCATGCCTAAAACGTCCGAAAAGATAGC
>NC_046660.1:144282710-144296482 GCF_010883055.1 Belonocnema kinseyi
ACCGTATGCAACTGTCAACATTTCAAGAGTTTGAGAGCACTGGATTCCATTTTTCACACACAATTTAATGCAAACTCTTTGCTCCATTTTTTTCGAAAGAAGGAAATCGCCGAGCACACCAAACCCTTCTAACCTTTTACGCCAATGCCAGAAAAACAACACGAGCTATATAGTCAAAACTGTGAACATATGATCGTGACAAGTGTACCAAAACAACAAAACAAAAAATTTAAAACTTGAATTTACGTAGCCCGTGAAAATTGAAAAGTCGCCTTACTTTTTGAACACACCTCGTAGAAAGCGGGACTGCAGTAAACTATGAAGAATTGGGAAAAAACGGGAGGCAATGGCTTCCATTCGCATGACTTCCATTCCTTACAATCTTTCAGTCTACACATTTTTATAAAATATTATCCTTACTATTTACAAATATTTGCAACTATTCAAGTAAAATCTTATATCTAGATCTTTATTTCTATTTCCTGCTATAGCGCAAATTAGGACGTGTTAGCGAACGAGTTAGCGAGCGATCGAAAGCGAGGTTGCAAGCGAGAAAGAGAAAGAATGAGAACGCGAATACATCTTAGTCTACTTATGCTATTACATAACCATCACTTACAATCGTTATGTTTTTAATCTAAGCGAATTCCCTTTCCTTTTTCTTTGACTGTTCTTGTATCTCCAATTTGCCATTTTTTGTATATGCATTCTTTCATTCTTTCTCATGCACTCCTCTTGCACCCTCTATCTCCTTCAGCCATTCTTCTCCTAATCCTACCTCCCCTAGAATCATTACCACATTTTCTTGCCAGCTTCGTTTATCCTCCATTTCTTTCCTACATCCTTCCCATACATGCTCCCATGTTTTCTTCTCCCATTCACATATTCTACACTTTCTGTTCTCTTTTTTTCCAATATATCCGCTCCCTTACCTCATTTTCCAATCTACAGCTTGCTATTCTAGTCCACCTTCTTTCTCCTTATCCCTTTTATAAATAATTTAATACATCTTCCTTTTTTATCGTCTTATACCATTTATTGTATTTTGACTCCTCAATCGTCCCCCATCTTTCGGTTAAAAGTAAGTAAAGAGAGCGAAAGAATTTGTATTTATATATTTAGATATATATGTATATATTTGATGAAGAGCGATTTGTGCGTGTGTGTTCTACGAGTCGTTTCAGTTAGTAAGCCAGAGACCGGGAACCGAGTATAAGACATTCAATTTTACAATTGCTTTTCACAAGTTATTAAATACTGTTATTTTTAATTAACAAAAAAAGTGAGTAAAATTAGTGAACTTATACATCCTCACATATCCCATTGTTGAAGAATCTGGATTCCTGAGAAAACGAGGATTTAAAAAATAAATAAAGATAGTGAAATTTTAAAATTGTTAAATATGGCGGCGAGACCATTAAATTTGAAAAGAGGTGCTCGGTTGCTTACATACGACATTTAAAGTGAATTTCTTCACTTCTCGTTGAACTAAAAGCATTAGGCTTTAAGCATTAATGTTAATCCGTTACTGTCAGTTGACGTAAAAAACTGGACAGTGTTGGTGTAATATCGTGGTTTCAAACAAGCCAGTCTTTTCTTCAAATATGCGATAACGCAAATTCATGCGTTATCCTGTTCCACTGATCTCTCTTTCTGAATGAGATAGTTTTCAACCTCTTGACAATATTTACTACGAGGAGAAACAGCTTACGTCAATGCAACCACGAGGCGCAACCAGCTGTCATCTTTAAATTGGATGTTCGACGAAAATAAAGATAAGCCTAAGCTCTATTTCAATTTTAATTGTCTTCGAAATTAATTGGATTATTTAGTTAAAATTCAAGATAGTTACATTGGTCGTATTGTCATATTGCATTGGTATTATTCTTATGATGGAGAACTTACTCTCTGAGTTATCTAAGATATCTCAATCTATTCAAAGGTCAGAGACTAACTTTAAAAAATGGGCAAATCCAATGTTACAAAGTCTATTACTAAAGCAAGAATAGAACTTCTTGACGAACGTTGGCAGAAATGTGAAAGTTTACATCTACAAATCAAATCTGTGACTAGTACTGTGGAAAGCGAAAAAATAGATTAATTTTCGAAAAACAAATTTCTTCTGATCGAGGATATGTATTTAAATGCTCGTGATTTCTTGATTCATCAACTTGATTCAATTAATCCAGAAGTTGCTACGTCAGAAAGTTTAAATCAATCGCAAATTTTTAAACGTGATTCTGTATCGGTTAAACTATCTCAGATTAAGTTACCAGAGTTTTCTGGAGAATATAAAGATTGGGAAAACTTTAAAGATTTATTTGATTCTCTTATCATTCAAAACCATTCTTTATCTAATGTAACTAGATTGTAATATTTGAAAACTTCTTTAAAGGGTGACGCTGAAAATCTATCAAAACATATTATTTCTAAAGCCAATTTTGTAGTAACTTGGGAGTCGCTAAAGACAAGATACGATGACAAAAGAACACTTATTACAGCTCGTTTACAAGAATTCATTAATTTACCTAATGTATCCAACAACTGTTTAGAAGATTTAAGAAAATTGCGCGATATTACAAATGAATCTCTGACGGCTCTCAAAAACTTAAAACGCGAAACCCATTCATGGAGTGACTTATTAGTTTTTTAATAACTAAGAAACTGGATATTGCGTCCTTGAAGGAGTGGGAAATGCAGATTAGTCCTGATACTGACTATCCAACTTAAAATGATCTAGATACATTTTTAGAGAAGCGTATTCGCGTTTTGGAAACTATTAAAATTTCGAAGGTCGGTTCGAGTTCCTAAGAGAAGAGTAAATCAGGAGTCAAAAGCCACAATGCATCATCCATTTCTAAATGTTTATTTTGTAGAGAGAATCATTAACTTTTTAGATATAAAGAATTTAAAGCGTTGTCTACTGAAAAGGGAAGAGAATTCGTGTTTCAAAAACACGCTTGTTTAAATTGTTTGTCTCCAGGTCATAGACCTCAACAATGTGCTAGTAAATACACTTGTGCAAAATGTCACCGAAAGCACAATACTCTTCTTCACTTTAATAACTGGAACTAAGCGACTGATTCGGATGCTCCACCACAAGAGAGTAACTTAGTAAGTCCTAACGTAAACAATTCTCAAATTACGTCTACTTCACAAACTAATCAAAATACTCCAGTAAATAATGATCAGCATACGGTGATAAGGGAGGCGCATCATGTCCTTCAGAATAATAAATTTATTTATCTTTTAAATAATTACGATAGGATTCCAGGTACCACTTTACATGCCACGGCAGTTCTTCAATTGAAAGCAGACAATGGTAGATGTGAAAGTTTTCGAGTATTAATGGATCAAGGATCTGAATGTAGTTTTCTATCTGAAAGAGTTTTGAAAATATTAAAACCCACTTGTTATAAAATTAATACCCAAGTATATGGTGTAGGTGGAGAATTCATCGGAACCGCTAAAAGGCTAGCTCAAGTATGGTTACGTCCGAAGGAGTCAAAGCGTACTCCTATTCCATTACAAGCCCTCGTCTTGTTCAATTTAACTTCATACGCTCCTCCCAAATTGCCAGATCAGGCAAATCTAAGGGAATTGAGAAATTTCAGCTTAGCGGATCCCGATTTCTTTGAATCCAATAGAATAGATGTTATTTAGGGAGCATATAGATTTGGATCCTGTCTACTACCTGGACTGAGGATGAAATTCGCTGCGAGGAGCATTTCGTTTCTAATTGTACTTGATTGCCCTCCGGTCAGTATATGATCAGATTACCCTTTCGAAATGGTCCTTCTATCGAAATCGGTAATTCCTTGGGTAAAGCTAAAATTATTATAGAAAATAATCTAGCCCGTTTAAAAAATAAACCTGAACTTCAATCTGAATATTCAGCTTTCATGTCTGAATATAGACAATTAAACCATATGGAACTGATTAAAGATTTTACTGAATCGGATTCTTCTCAGACTGTATACTTACCTCATCATCCTATCATTCGAGATATTAGTTCTACTACTCATTTACGTGTATTCTTTAATGCCTTAAGCCTCACTTCTAATGGCTCTTCTTTAAACTCGCACTTGCATATTGGTCCGAAATTATTAACATAATTAATTTCAATCATCTTACATTGGCGCATGTCGCAATTTGTTTTTGTAGCCGACGTTGAAAAAATATTCCGACAGATTAAAGTTGATCCACGTGATTGTGATTACCAGCGTGTCTTATGGAATTCACCAGAAGGTAATCTCGAAGCCTGACGATTAGTCACCGTCAAATATGGAACATCTTGTGCCCCGCACGTGTCTAATAAGGTTGTTAAACGATTGGCTAGTGATGAGGGATATGCTTTTCGTAAAGAAAAGGTTATTTTAGAAAATAACCTGTACGTTGATGATGTTCTCTTCGGCGCTGATACTGTCGAGGAAGCAAGTGAGTTGCGAGTACAGGTTTCACACCTGATGGAACTTGGAGGTTTTCATCCTAGAAAATGGGCCTCAATTAATGAGTCGTTGTTATCTGATTGTCCGCAAGGCGATCATGAAAGAGCTTTTGATTTTTTTGCCGGGGCGGATATGCAGCTGAAAGTTCTAGGATTATATTGCGATCTTCCCTCTGATAATTTTAAAATTTGACTAGAGACTCCAAACATTGAACAACCTTCAAAAAGAAAAATACTTTCGATAATAGCTAAACTGTACGATCCCTTAGGCTGGCTTTCAGCGTTTATAATCGTAGCTAAACGAATGATGCAGGAATTGTGGATTCGTAAACTGGATTGGGACGACTCCCTTCCTGATGATCTAACAAAACATTGGAACAATTTTTATAGTCAACTTTATAGACTTGAAGAGATTCAAATCCCAAGATGGACAGGCCATCTACAAACTAGCTCAGTGTATGAATTGCATGGGTTTTCTGATGCTTCTGCGAGAGCCTATTCTGCCGTAATATACCTCCGCATTCTTCAGGAGAGTGGTGAGATACAACTGGTCCTATTATTTGCTAAGACAAAAGTAGCACCGATTCTACTAGTCACTATACGAAGATTAGAGCTATGTGGTGCTCAGTTACTCGCAAGGACATTAAATTATATTATAAATGTTATGAGGTTTCGAAATACCCCGTTATACTGTCACTCAGATTCAACTATAGTTCTAGCCTGGCTAAGCAAACATCCTACGACATGGAAAACTTTTATTTCCAATCGAGTAGCTCAAATTCATCATTTGGTTGCAGGAGCCAAGTGGAGACATGTTCCAACTGCAGATACTCCTGCCGATTGCTCTTCTAGGGGTCTGTTACCAGAACACGTGCTAATTCACCTCTAATGGTGGCAAGGACCACCTTGGTTATCTCATAATTCCGTGAGTTGGTCTAAAACCATACCTCCACTTCCTGAAGAAGTCGATTTAGAAAAAACGCGACCTCTTAAACCACAATTTGCGCATAATGTAGTGAGGGAAAATCTCATTTTACAAGATCTGGTCAATGATTCAGCTTCTTGGCCCAAATTAATAAGAATTACTGCATTTTGTTTGCCTTTTGTCAAGGCTTTTTGTAGAAAATGGGGAAAGCTATCGCATTCTGATGAATCACCTCAGTCTCTATCACTCGAGACTTCTGAAATAAAATAAGCATCGTTGTTTTGGATACTCTACAGAAAATCGCTTTCGCAAGTGAAATTCGCACTTTCAACAAGCGAAAACCTATAACCTCTGATTCGCCCTTGAAGGCTTTAAATCCATTCTTGGATATTTCAGGAGTTCTTCGCTTGGGAGGTCGCTTACAACATGCTCCGATCAGTCATTATAAGAAGCACCCCAAAATCCTCCCTACTCATCGAATATCTGAGTTGATTGCCCGGCACACTCATTTAAGATCTATACACGGTGGTAATCAATTGACTTTATATACTCTATATATTCATCTGGAACAAGTTTCGGACTATACGTCTCAAGGGTTTTTAGCTGCTTATCAGCGTTTTACATCTCGTCGCGGTATGCATGTTTATCTTTATAGTGATAATGGCACGACTTTCCATGGTGCTGATCGAGAGTTAAGGCATAACCTAACACAATTAGGTTGAGATCCTAATATGCTCAATAGTTTATCTATCGAAGGCAATTCTTGGCATTTTATCTCCCCTGCTGCTCCTCATTTGGGAGGTTCATGGGAGGCAAGTGTCAAGAGTTTAACACACTACTTACGTAGATGCGTAGGCGCTCACACCCTAACCTTCAAAGAATTAACGACGACTCTCACTCGAATTGATGCTTTTCTTAATTCTCGACCTATAGGCCCACAATCTGATAATCCTGATGACTTTTCTTATCTTACACCAGGACATTTTTTAATAGGAGCTCTTCTTACGAGTCCTCCTGAACCCTCTGTTGAGCTGGTTTCTGAAAACAGATCAATTCTCTGGCAAATTGTTCATCGTATATCTGAAACATTTTGGCGCAGATGGAATTTAGAGTACCTACACTCTTCACAACAACGATATAAGTAGAGAAGTCCGCATAATAATATTAGAATCGGTACCATGGTACTTATTAGACATGATGCTCTCCCTCCCTCTAAATGGCAATTGGGTCGCATTATTTAATCTCACGCGAGAAAGTATGGTCTGATTCGAACAGTCAGAATTAGGACTACCACTTCCGAATACGATCTACCTATATCTAAAGTTTGTATTGTGCCCCTTTCGTCAGTGGGAACTGCCGAGTTATCCGAATAATCTTAAATGATCGACGTTACTGCACTTCTTTAAACATCAACACTTATTAAACTACAATGATGTGTTAATTTTTGTTTAATTAAAATATTATGATGCTGTATAGCGGGCGGCTACTGTACAACTTCCCGCTCTGTATATTTAATTAAGCCTTATTATGATAGCGGGCGGCATTTAAAAAAAAAACTAATGTTGCTCTACAGTATCTGAAATATTTGATTAATTTACTAATTATTATCTATTGTTTGCCTCGGCATCACAAAGCGGGTGGTCTGTTAAGAGTAAGTAAAGAGAGATAAAGAATTTGTATTTATATATTTCCGTCTCCTATCTTCTACCTCCATCAAACATTTTCTCGCTACCCCTCCCCTCCTTTTTCCTCCCTCAGCATCGTCTCAAATGTCCATGCCCTCTTTCCCGCTCTAGTACTTAATTTATCCTGTTGCGCTTCGTCTCTCACCATATATTCTGGCGTCATCCAGTCTACCCCTAGTGTCCACCTCATATACTTTTCTTGTAAACTTTCAATATCTTTCCCTTCTTTCCATCCCCATATCCCTGCTTTATAAGCTAATACCGACGATACCATCGTATCAAATAATCACATTCTCGTTCTCCAATTTTTTTAACCTTCTTTTTCCTATTCCCCATAGCTACTTCATTACCCCTGCTGCTTTTTTTATCCTCTTTCATATATGAGCTCTATGATATATATTGGTTTGCAAGATATATCTCAAATATTTAAAATCTTTTACTTCTTGTAACTTTATTTCCTTTCATCTCCCCGTCCCTTCTTTCTTCCCCCTATCCAAACCCCATTATCTTTGTATTTTTTAAATTTAAGTTTGAATTTTTTCCATCTAAGTATTTCTCTAATCCTGTAATTAAACCCGCCATCCCTTCTTCATCCTCTGTGTGCAACGCTATATCGTCTGCGTATGATAGCGTATAAATCTTTTCCTTTCCTCTACGAACTCCTCCCCAACTTTTTCTTCGGATTTGTTTTCCAAAGTCTGATATTAATATATTAAACAAAAATGGGCTCAGAAGACGTCTTCACCCTGCGTTTTGTCTCTCTAAAAATTTCCGATACTTTCTTTATCAATCTCTCTCTTACCCTCTTTTTCAGAATATTTGTTTTCTATTTCCCCTCGGTCTAATGGGTCAAATGCCGCTTTTATAAGTTATAAGTTATATACTCGAAATTTTAAAGGGTTTTAATATCACAAATTTTTGTGACTGTAATCTTTCATTTTAATGCTTCTTATTAAAAATAAATCTTTAGTTTAAAGTTTTTTTATATAATTCAATTAATTTTTTGATTTTATAAAAATTTGCTGAATCAGCCTCATTATCAAATTATAACTTCGTTATGTAATAACAATTTAAAATTCCAGGGCCCCAGAATTTGTTGAATTTGAACAATTTAATTTGATCCTCAATATTCAATTATCAATCAATGCATTTGAAAAATTTCAAAATTGTATTATTTTAAGTAATTTTACGCAAAATTCTCTTAAAATTTGTTTTAAAAAATAAAAAAATCCTTTTCAATTTTCCCAGGAAATGTTTTTTACTCTTTTGAAGCCTTCTAAATTTATTACAAAACTTTTTAATTTATGATCGCCATCTGCCAAAATCAATATTTTGTATTAAATTAGGCCGTGGAGTATTAGCACCAAAATTTTGGTATGAATAGCCACATTTTGTTGGTGAACTTAGGCACTTCGTTTTTTCAATTATTTATAATAATTTTCAATTTTTAATTAATTTTGAATTATTTATAAATTCTAAGTATACCTCTAATTTACTCGACCTTTTTAAAAGAATAATAGGTGTTTACTTTTGCTTTTCATCAAAAATCTTGGACTTTAAACGCTTCTAATTTTTAACAGTTTAAGTCTGAAACTGCATTTTTAAATTCTTTATATTGAACCGTAGACTGAAAAATCAAGAATCTGAAATGAAGAATGTTTAAACTAAAAGATTTTGAGTTACGCATTGTAAATCGAAAGGTAGCATAACTGGAAAAGAGAATAATTTAACAAATTATTGAAAACAAAAACATTTTAAATCGAACCTTGTTAAATATCCTAAAATATTCACAAGGGCAGACCTTTCAAAATTTGCTCCTCGCTTTGAGGGGAAGACTTGCCTTCTGTCAAAAGTCTCCTATTCACCTCTTTTAAAATATCCCATCGGGAAAAAGCTGACATCCTTCTGAAATGTTCTTTTTTTCAATTTCACGTTCACTTATTAAAATAAAACCTTTTTTCCAAATTCACGTTCGCAAATTAAATCTTTTTCTCACTATTTTCTTCACTTCACTGCACTTCCGTACTTGCAGAAATCAGGGAATGAGGAGGAACTAATGATTCTCCCTACACTCTCTGACTCCTGCAAATCTACATCCAGGGTGGCGATTCGGCGGACGACTTCAAATTCCATGTTTTTCACGATCAAGTACTTCAATTCCCCCGGTTAACTAAAAGTGACATATTCAAATATGTCGTAAATTTTTTTAACCAAATAGTTGAATTTCCATAAAAAATAAATAGAATTCCAACCAAAAATAGAATAGTTAAATTCCCGTAAAAGAACAAAAATCCTTTTCATACAAGAAAAAAAAAACAATTTTTTTATCAAATAGCTCATTATTTGAAAAAACTAAAAAATTTTGAACAAGGACACTAAGTTTCAAGGAAAAAAAATCATTTTCTACCAAAAAAAGGTCATTTTCAACCAAACACAAGTGACATCCAATTTGCTCAATTTTGAACGGGAAAAGGTCAGTTTTTATTGGAGCATCAATATCTGTAAATCCACGCTTAAAAATTATATTGTTTATAATGTTTACCTGCGAACCTAACTTCATATAGTCATTCACGTTATTCATAACTTTTCTTTAAGTCGCTCTGACATTTATTAAACATTTATTAAAAATTCATTAAAAACCGTTATTGAAGTACTATTTGCTGTACTAGCTTTAGCCTAGTTTTAACAGATTGTGGGCACAGCACGAAATACATAAATAGATTGAAAAACTTACAAATTGTCAGAGGTTAAATAAGAAAAAGTTTGAATCTAACGCAATGCTATAAAAATGAATGTTGGAAACTCAATTCGGCTTGAGACGCTTGGTAAAAAGAACTACGACACATGGAAAATCAAGGCAGAAACTCCTTTAATTAAAAATGATTCTTGGAAATATGTGTGTAGTGAAAATAAGCGACCAGATGTTCGAGCTAATTACGAAGCTTCAGAAGCAGCGGTGAAGACTTGGGACATTGCAGATCGTATCGCTAAGTCAGATTTAATTTTAGCTATTTGTGAATAAACTGAAACAAATTAAAATTTGCAGGACTTCCCAAGAAATATGGAGTAAATTGGAGTCAATTTAGAAGTCAAAGGGGCCTGCAAAGGAAGCTTCATTTCTGTCACAATTAACAATGCGTTGAAATCAATCCAGATCTGTTGTCGATCTTGTTACTTCAAAGTTTACCGCAGAGTTTTGACAACTTCATTTGCGCAATAAAGTCAAGAGATGAGCTCCCAACACCAGAGGTTTTGAAAATCAAAATTCTCGAGGAAAGGGACTCACTGAAGATAAACATGGAATTTGTTCCAGATGCCATGGTGGCAAGCAAAAATTCTTTAAGAAACATGAATTCATGGGAAATGATAAGCAAAAGAACATCAAGTGCTTTCATTGCAAGAAAATTGGTCACAAGATTACAGATTGCTGGTCGAAGAGAGAAAGCACTGGAAACGTCGAAGAGACAGGATTTCTAGGAAAAAAAGGAAGCGCCGAGGTGTGAAGAAAGAAGTTCCTTAGTGATGAACGAGGCTGTTGCAGATTTATCTTTAAAATATGAAAATGGAATGAATAATTGCTATATGGACAGTGTCTGCACATTCCACCTTCCACTTGACGGTATCAGACGATGAGAAATATAATATTTTTAAATTAGATGATACTATTTTTGTTGCAGACTTACGAACAAATTTGATGTATGTTGCAAAAATTGCAGACAAAGGATTCAGAGTTAATTTTTATAATGAATCTGCTGTAGTGGTAAATAACAAAGAATATATTAAGTTAAGGTATATACGAGTTAAAATTTTTTACTATATATCTGAGCACATTGAACAAGCAGCGAATATTATCGCAAAATTAGTGCCGAAAATTTTAATAGTCTGGCACAAACGATTTGGGCGTCTAAATAAGAAAAATTTGAAGGATCTAATGACCAAGAATCTTGCTCATGGAATGAAGCTAGAGAAATTACCAGTAATCGGTATGGTCCGAGTAATCGTGAGTTTTGAGGTGTAAACACCACAAATAAGTATTTTCCGCATAAAAATACAATCCTAAAATATTTTAAAGTAAATTTGGACAGTGCTTGTTGTGGAAACAAAATTAGTTTTTTTTTTAAACAAATAGTGCACATGGGTAAAAAAAATTAATTTATATTGCCCGTGGAGATGAATCACGAAACGTAGAAAATAGTTTTACATTTAGTTTAGGAAAGTCGTTTCTTTGCTTAAGCTTTTAATAGGCCAAGAAATTACTTGATCGGGACAAAAATAATTTTTTTGCAATAAAAAATTTTTTGGTTCATAACAATAAGTAAAGTCTTTAGTATCACCTTCTTGTTCGATAAATATCGGTCAAGATTATAGGGACGTTTCAAAAGCATAGTTTCTCATTTTTCGGTGAAATTAATATTTATTGAGTAGTTTTTCATTACCTAACATTAATTTATACTGCATAATCTGAAGAAAAATTTGTAATAGATATATAATTATTTATAGTTTTAATATTTTGAAAACGTAAACAGAACATAGCCTCCAAACCTACATAATTTTTTTAGGCGTTGCAATTGATCAAATTTCTTCATTGTATTTATAATTTTCGTTGCAAAAAAGTTAATTGTACAAATTACCCTTGTGTACATTTTTTATCCCATATAATTTTGTTGTACTTTGCCATGTTATAGAACAAAGTTAGCTTATGTGACTTTATAAAACTCAGTATTATTTTTTAAACTTTATTTTAAAAAGGAAGGCAATTCAAGTCTACCATATTATTTAGTTTTATTCGACAATATTTTTAACTGAAATAAAAACTAAAAATTTGATAAGAAAATTCATTTTTATTATACGATTAATTATTATAATGTCTCTCATTCGTATTTCATCTCGAATGTCTCAATCAATAAAAAATTATACTAAATATTTGAAGTCAATGAAATCTCTTTTGGTCCCGATTACTGGAACGCTTACCTTAATCCATACTGATTCGTGTGATCCAATGAGGACAGCATCCCTAGGAGGAGCAAAATATATGATTGTCTTTATAGATGATCATACTCGATGGTGTGAAGTAAGGTTTCTCAAAAAGAAAAGCGAGACTCTATCCGAATTTCAAGGCTATAAAAATATGGTTGAAAATCAAACTGGTAAGAAAATAAAGAACTTGCAATCCGACAATGGGACTGAATATCTGAATAAAGACTTCAATGATTATCTAAACTTAACCCGCATTAAAAGGAGATTAACGGTTAAACATACTCCATAACAAAATGGCTTAGCTGAAGGAAAAACAGAACATTAATAGAAATGGCCACTTGTATGATGATTCAAGTCAACGTTCCACCACGTTTTTGGGCTGAAGCTATAGTAATAGTAAATCACGTCCGAAATCGATGCCCTTCTAGATGTCTTAATGGAAAGACAATATTCTGAAACTGGACAGGAAAACTACATGTAATGACGTAATTTAGAGTTTTTGGATCTAAAGCTCTTGCACTAGACTCAGATCTGAAAAGAGAAAAATTCACACCACGATCTAGAAAATACATCTTTATTGAATATTTCGAAGAAAAGAAAGTATACAGAGTTTGGTTATTTGACACCGGAACGATAAAAGCTACTCGTGATATTAAGTTTCTCGATGAGTTTGAGGTTAATAAAAATTTCGAAAACACTAAAATTAAAGATACTGGGTCACCTGAAAAGTGTGAAACTGAAGTCATCGAATTTAATTTTCCAAAGACCGAACATAGAGAGTAAGAACAAGAATTTGAATCTTTGGAACATTATCAAGGAATATCAGATATTTCTAACCAAGATGAAGACTTATAGGAAGATACCGAAGATCGCAAGCTACCAAAAAATAATATTGACTCCGTCAATATCGACCAAGATTCCCAACACCAAAATCATCAAGACGAAGATGAAGCAATTGTAGTTGAAAATTTTGAAAATATTGAATAACAGAACGAGGAAGTAGAACCTTCACGTGTAGTTAGAAGAGGACCTAGTGGACCAAAAGTAATTCGAATTGGAAACAGGGGAAGACCCACTAAACAGTACCACCCACCAATCGCTAGATCAGCACAAAGCCAAGAATATCTAAAAGAAGCCAATATTGCAGTAATTTTAATAAAAGAAGCAATTTCGGGTCCGGAAGCTGCTGAATGGAAAAATGAAATTCGTAATGAATTCGAAGCGTTACTTAAAAACGACATTTAGGAAATTGTGGATCACTCAAAAGATCGAAGCACTAGCCGTCGAGATGAATATGAAGATATATCAACTAGATGTGTCATCTGCTTACATATATGGTAATATTGCAGAAGAAATTTACATGAATCTACCAAACCTTATTGAATAAATTTTTCATGAGATCACACATATAAATGCAAATGGAAGCAAAAAACTTTCTGGGGAAGCTCTGGAAATGCTCCACCAAATCAAGAAAGGAAATAAAGTATTTCGATTAAAGAGGACTTTATACGGTTTACGTCAATCTGAACGTCAATAGAATCTTAAATGTGACAAAAAGTTGAGAATTTCGGCTTAAAATCTTCTATTGTTGGTCCTTGCACTTACGAGGATAGTTCAATAAGTCCTTAGAATGAAATACAAAAACAATTTTTTTTGGGTAAATTTTTTTTTTATTTTTCAACATAATCTCCTTGGAGCTCTATACACTTGGTCAATCGCTTTTCAAGTTTTTTTAATC
>NC_046660.1:144296582-144319415 GCF_010883055.1 Belonocnema kinseyi
GACTGCACCATATATCTAGTCGGGAGTGGTGCTGACTGAAAACAGATGATTTGGAGCGATTCGCGCGTCATTTGTTGGTCATTCTAAGGACTTATTGAACTAACCTCGTACATCGCTAAAAAGATATTGGATCTACTTATCTTAGCAGTTGATGATGTTTAGTAGCGTCTAAAAACATCCAATTGATCAAAAATCTGCAGCAGTTTTTGATGTAGCACTTTGAGATGAAAGATCTTCAAAAAAACCCACCACTCTCTAGGAATAGAATTCTCTCACATCGAGGGGAAGATAAAGATTACTTAAGGAAAATATATTAAAGATATTTTGGAGAAGATCGCTATGAGGGAATCAAAATCTGTCGCTACTCCAGTGGATTCAAGTCTTAAGTTGATTAAACCCGTAAAGAAATCCATGGAATCCATGCCAAGATATTCTTACCAAGAACTTATCGGTTCCTTATCATGCTTGATAACATGTATGCAGTGAGTTATTTAAGTCAGTTCAACAGTTGTTACGAGACGGAACATTGGACAGCTGCTAAAAGATTAAGGACGGTCTTACAGGCTACGTTGATGCTGATTGGGCTCATGTCCTATAGATCGGCTTTCTTAAACTGGTCACGTTTCCACACTGAGTGGAGGTGCTGTAAGTTGGGAGTCTAGGAATCAAAACACGGTTGTCCTCTCCAGTACCGAAACTAAATATATGGCTTTAACCGAAGTAACCAAGGAAGCAATATACTTTCAATGATTTTTTCAAGAACTAGGCTTGATAGCAAATACTCCAATTCATATATACAATAACAATCAAAGTGCTCAGAAACTGTCTAATAATCCGGTCTTTCATGCTCGAACAAAGCATATTGACATCAAGCATAATTTTGTTCGAGATGCAGTAAAAGTTAATGTATTGACTATTAAATACATATCTGCCAACTGGAGAAATGATAGCTGATGTTTTAACTAAAGAATTAAGTAGACCAAAACATGTCAAGTGTTTAGCAGGATTCGGATTTTTTTATTTTATCGAGAAGACTGAATGATTTCCGCTTGGATTAAGGGAGTGCTGGAACATCAATATCTTTATATCCGCGCTAAAGAAATATAGTGTTAATATTCACCTGCGAACCTAACTTCATATAGTCATTCACGTTATTCATAACTTTTCTTCAAGCCTCAGAAATTTATTAATATTCTCAGTTTGTATTGAATAAATAATATAATACACAGTTATTGAAGTACTATTTGCTGTACTTTCGACTTTAACCAAACTAATGAATTTTCTACAAAAGAAGAAGAATTTATCACGAAGCATATAAATTTTCAAATAAAAAGTTAAGTTTCTAGATAAAAAAATCATTTTCAACCAAATAGTTCAGTTTTCATCCAAAAAAAGTTACAATTTTAAACCAAAATAGAATAGTTGAATGTTCCGTTAAAAATCTAATTCTGAACAAAAGAAAATTTTTTTGGAATTTCAGAAAAATTTTTGAATTTTCTACTGAATAATTAAAATTTTTTGTTGACAAGTTGATTTTCAAGCAAGTAAGTTATTAATGAGTATGAATCTTTAAAAAATGTTAGGAACCGTGTTTAGATTTAAATCGTAAGTAGATGAGTTTTCAAAAAAAAAAGTCACCGTTTCTTTCCCCTTCATTGCCGGTCAAGTAGCCACCCCGAATCCAAAAAAAACCCGCGAACTGAAAGCTAGGCTCGGGTTTCGACCACCGCATCGTCGAATTATCGAAACCGGAACCGATCCGATAATTAAGAGCCTGATCGCGGGCACGGACTAATCGCCACCCACGAGACAACGGTCCAGCGAGCCAGGGGGGGGGGGGCGACAAACAAGAAAGAAATTATAAAAATGAAAAATGTAAAAAGGCTTCGTCCGCTCGAAAAAAAATAAGGCCGCAACTACACTTCGTTCCTTCTGGGTTTAATTTTTCTCAATGCAACGACGAGCCGTACTATTAAGAAAGATATTGGTGAGCTGTATGGTTTATTTTGTTGTATTATCTTTTTCTCTACATGTGCGACACGTTCTACCTATTGTCGAACGTGCCCCCTTCCTGTTTATATATTTGATGTATTTTGACATCTTCTTATTGTATTTTAAAATAATAGCAGTGTTCGGGGACACTTTGGCACAAACTTGTTTAGGTACAATCCACTTTGCGAAATTCTTTCTATAATAAGGGAGAACAGCTGTCAGTCCGAGAGTAGGGGTGCCAAACCACAAAAAAATTAACTATATGACAGCGAGTCTCTCGCCATTCCTTCAATTTAGGGGAAGCCCCCCCTCCCCTCGCACAGTGAATTATCGATGTTTTTATTTTCATATTATTGTTTCCTGGAAGTTCAGGCAGCATGTGGGAAATACAATTAGAAATTAAAAACGGTATTTAATCGTACGTGATAATAAAAGCAGAAAGAATACGGAAGGTCAAGAGAGATTACCTAAGCACGAAATTATAAAAAGATGAGAAACAAGGGTACTATATCTCACAGGTCAGCAGATTAAGAAAAGTAGTTCTGCTCTACCTAACGCTACGCGAATGTAATAACCATTCATCCAAGGGACTTCTTTAATTTTGGGGAGTGATTAATTTACAAGTAGACAATGATTTTTATAAAGAAATTAAAATTTAACTGTCGGCATCAGTTTATTCCCCTAAAATTATTTAAAATTATAACCCGCGACCTACATTTAAGGAAAACGTGCTGAAGTGATAGTGGCGAAATCCAAACCTGCTATCCGTAAATCGAACACGTAAAAATAATTATGTGTCTCGGTTAACAATTTTAACCATGCGTAACAATCGGCTGGTTTCAATTCATTTATTATACAAAACCAATGTTGCTGACCGTAAAATATAATAAATAGTTTCTTTTATAATAAAATAAGAAAATATGATTTTTTAAATTTCATTAATATGAATCGGAATTTTTTTATATGCAAGCTATGCGGAGAGAAATTTCTAAAAATTAATTCACGGCACTGCTCCTTGATTTTATCTAGATTAGGCGCGAAAACAAAGATCTCGGAATCCTTAATTTTAAAGAATAGGTTTCGAAGTTTCAGGGATTAGGTCACGCTCCTTAGCTCTCAGGTCTCGAATTCTATGCTTGTAGATTATAGAGTTCGAGACTTTAAAGTACGTAAATCCTGTAGCTTTAAATACACGCGCTTCCGTGAATTAATCACTTGAAATTTCTCTCCGCGTACACTCGCAAATTTTATGCTTCGAATAAATAAACATTAATTGTATTGATAATTCAGGTAGATAAAACAAGAAATGATAATAATAGAAAAAAACTAGGTTCATAGTGTTGTGAGAAATTAATTTTGTAATCGCCTCACTTTTTTCACCAAAATCTTATCTATTATTGCAGGGAAGCATCATATTATTTATGGTAAAATTATAAATATTTTAACCATTAAGGGCAATATATAATAAAAAATATTATCTACGTACAATTTTCAGGACGATATGGTTGATGATGTACAGTCGTTTGTGGCTGCCGCTGAGGTACTGAAAGAAAGAGGAGCTTATAAAATCTATGTTTTAGCTACACATGGACTTCTTAGTTCAGATGCTCCTAGGCTGATTGAAGAATCTCCAATTGATGAGGTTTGTAAATAAAACCTTTTAAATGTAAAACTTCGTTATGTAATGCCCCTCTATACTTTTAGATCATTCAAAATCATTAAAAAATGCCATCCCATATCTTGCATGGCCATATGAGATACTTAGCTCGCAATTTTTTTTCTCGAAAAGTAAATGCTAAGGTAAAACCGAAACCAAACTATCATTAGAGTTTTTGAAGACCCACAACACAGTCTCTTATATCGAATGTCTATACTGATTCTCAAATTTCTTTAACCGACTGTGTCTGGGAGACGTTTTCTGCAGTTTTATTTTTGACCAAAGGAAAACAAGGGGTTTCACAATGTTTGACCAGTAAAAAACTCTGTATCATAAAAAATCAGTTTGTAAAGCTGACTCCAACCGCACACTTAACTTGAGGGTTTTGTAGCAATTGGTACGGCTAAGATTCTTCCTTTTTAATTATTAATTTTTTTGTTCCAATTTCGTATGTTGTTTTTCCGTTAAATTTGTGAATAATTTTTTCAGCCTTGACCCTAAGAGTGTATAAAGAATTTTTTTTCGCTTTTCACCAAATTTCCGATCTTGTTTGCTAGTGTTGATCGAAATTTCTGTCACTTTTGGGAATTTTTGAAACAAAAAGCCTAACTTGTCATGTTTTTGCATAGCAGCGCTATTATGCAGTATTTGCCTTAGGGTTTTCAATATCTTTCTTTGTATTAAAAACTTGAAATGTGTATCTACTGCAAAAAATGAAGTCGTTGGCCTTCATAATTTGTGCAATAAGCATGCGAATAGGGTCATATTGAGTACAAATGGCTTTTAAATTTTTTTTCGCTTAGTAGCGCTACGATGAGTCCCTTCAAAGGATTATCCATTTTTTTCCTCACATTAAACACTTGAAATACATCCCCGTCCAAAAAATGAAGTCGTTAGACATAATAGTTTTTGCACCAAGAATGCCAACAGAGTCATTTTTAATAAAAAGGGCTAAATTTTCATGTTTTTGCATAGCACCGGTATGATGAGTACATTTGTCAGGATTCTCAGTATTCTTCCTGGTATTAGACACTTGAAACACATCTTCATGCAAGAAATGAAGCCGCTAGATGTTGCCTTGCATTGGACACGTTGAACACATATCCATGCATAAAAATTGCTCTATGCAAAAAATGAAGATGTTAGACCTATTAGTTTTTGCTCAAGGCGTGATAACGGACGAAAAGCCAATTTATTGACTGCATTAGGGGTTCCTGCGTAACTATAAAATACTAGAGAATTACATTCTGATGTGCCACTGAACGACGATACCCAACGCGAAAGAATTTTTCTTTTGAGGGGATAGAGTAATTTCAGAAAATATAAAAATAATTCTATATCGAAGTAGATTGTGAAAATATACTAAAGAGGATTGTATAACAACATAAAAGAGAGTTAATATGTTGTTTTTTGCTATTGTCTTGTTATTGTATTTGTTATTATTATCTCAATGCGACTTTCATGTTTTTCGAACGAATTTTAATTGATTTTTTTTCACTTTGTTTGTAAAATATAAAATTACGAATAAATAGATACAAATTCACATCCATATTTCTTTTAAAAAAATGTTGCAATAGGGGAGCAGCGGGTAATGTGTTGCACTTAGCATATATCAGTCGATACAGAAAAAATGTATAATCAATAAGGGAATGGTAAATTATGTAATAGGCAAATCAATGTCTTAGCTTTACGTACTTTATGTATAACAAAAATTAAATCTACGTAAATTCAAATTCTTAATTATTGAGTCTTCCCTGAAAGTTCTTGTGCGTCAAATTACTCTACTCTGCGGGTAATGAAAACTCTTATTCTTATTTACTATTGTGTTTCTTTAGTGATTATTTTTATTTGTGAAACAAGTACCAGGGTTGTCGCATTTCAGGAAAGTCAGGGGAATGAGTATCTGTCTGGAAAAACAGAAATTAAAACAAATGGCTTGCCGGTCTTTCCGTCAAAGCAAGTGTAATAAAATGGTTGGCGTGAGCAGCAGCTTGTTTTTGCAATCGCGAAAGCGTAATTAGATTATCCATACCTTGGACGAATTGTGCCTCACATTTAAGGTAAGTTGAAAGTTAAAAAGTTGCTTTTATACAGGCTTATCCATTTCGTAGTTTCAAAACTAACCCTAATAAAACACATGTAAAATAAAATTTTGTATGATTTTTTTTCGTTTTAACTTTAATATTATGTGTTAAACACTATATCATGTAAATGGCCGCCTCGGAATTTTTCGCAACAATTTATCCTTTTGAGGTAATTGTCGACGACATTTTTGCACAATTCTGGCGGCCTTTTACCTATCCCACAGAAAAGGTCCAACCGATTGCTTGCGCAGTAGGACAATTATGAATAGCATAACCTCCCATTAAAGCGCGGAAAGTGGCCACGTTAAACTCAACACTTTTGTAATAGGTTTTAACTGTTTTAACGCGTTATGTAGTGGGTAACCGATCCATTATCGTAAATAACGGACGAAAAACTAAGGAAATAATGTTTGTAATTGCAGATGTTTTACAAATGACAGATGGCAGCATCTGCTGGAGCGGGCGCGCGAATGCATGACATGAACATGTCGAGAAGGACCTGGAGTATTCCGATAGAGAGGGAACTCACGAGACGAGCATGTAACATGTGGAATTCCGACGAGGAAATTAAGCGTAAAGTGAGTCATAGAAGATTCTGTTAGTTCGGAAACTCGCCTGGCACGAATATACAATTTTTAGTCCCAACATGAAACCGCGAAATGGATAACCCTATATATTTAGGCGTTTTGTACCACTCGGTACTGTTATGTCAACGAGGAGAGAAATACATAGGCGATAGGTTTAGGAACTCCTTTGTTGGAGCGTTAATAAACAAACGAGCCCTAGTGGACACTGGCATAATATGATGTTATTTTATAATAAATGTTGCAAATATTTTTATACATGGTGTACAGGTTTTTAAAAAATGTCAACATTTTTTTCCTGTCAATAGAGGCAGTCTTAGAATTGGACGTGCCTCCGAAGAAGTTCATCGGAACACTTTTTAAGATAAATGATTAGTGACATATCATATTATGTATATTTATTGGGTGTTTTTTCTCGAATATATAATATATATAATATATAATGATGATAATGATGAAAATTTTGAGAAAATCATTTTTTCACGTATGTCGACCAAATTAGATTCCAGGAATTCTAAAATAAGGTTTTTAAGGTGATGTGATGAGTAGGTCACGTGACCAGATTCCTACCTTAACGCTACTTTTTTTATTTCCCAACTTATTTTTACACGAAGCGCCACATCGAGTTGAAAATTTGAGATACTAAATAAAAAACACTCAAAAAGGTGGACCCATCATTCTTAGTGCTTCTTGTGTAGTATTCTAAATTTTCAACTCGATGTGGCTCTTCGTGTGAGTATAAGTCAGGAAATAAAAAGTGTTGGTAAGGTAGGAATCTGATCACGTGACCCATTCATCACATGGCCATAAGAAATGTCCGAATGTGTGTCTGTGTGAACACATTTATATCCACAATGCTTTTTAAACATATCTTGCAAACGTGTTGAGCTGGGGTTCAGTTTTAGTTAAAGTGAAGAAAATGGACTGTGGATATATTTTTAGACACATTTTTCTACAAAAAAAAAACAAACAAATTGAATACATTTTTTTGATAAAATAAAAAGTAAATTAAAAAATGTTTCAGGAAAATTTTCAATTTTAAAAGTATAGCAATATTATACACAGAAAGTAAAAAATGTAAATCATTGTGCTAATAATTTATCAATAAATTGAGTGAAATAATTTTCACAGCTCAATTTTTATTTACTTTGTTATATAGAATCGAGGTACCTAGTTGTTGCTTCCTTTATGAGAAAGAAAAATTTGCTGACTCAATTTAAAGAAGCACAGTGGTCATAAAATGAACACAATTATTATACATCCAGAGGCGAAAACATTCGAAATTACTTGGCAGCAGTTTATTTTATTTTATTTACCTGTATTTTAGAAAGACTTGTTTATTATAGTACAAAATTGTAGGGTCATTGGTTGGGGAAAATTAGACTTAGCCAGAAATACTCAGTATAGCAGAGCTCTTTGTCTTTACTAGGTGCTATTAATATGTAAAGTAATTCCAATTCTCAACCACTTTTGTTAGCCGATACGCCTCTAAGTCAAGCATAGAAAGCTGCCAGGTGACCTGCGTGCTGTAACTGCAATGAGATGGGACACTTCTGCAGGACTTGTAACAAACAGGAACTGAAGCTTTGCAATAATAGTAGTAAACATAATGTAGCTATAGCTACTTTTTGTTGAAGCTATATGCCGCATTCGGAAAATGAATAAGGATGGATAATGATAGGGTCCGCTTGTCCATTTTACTCGAAAGGATCTCCGTGTGTTGTATAATTAATAAGTTTAGTGGGAAGATTTGTGCTTTGTTTTGTAATAGACGATTGCGTAATGAGTTCAATATAATCGTCCAGAAGATGAAAGGTTTATTTGACCCTTAGTAATGCTGCAGTTACGTAGATGGCTGGCGATACGGAATTTAATAATTTAATTTCATATTAATTTACCAAAGAATTCTTCCTCAGGAGTTTGGATTTAGAAACAAAAAGCCAGAATATTTGTCAGGACTATACAGGTCAGTCACAAAATAAAGATGCTCGTTTTTTAATATTAGAGAATAGTTTAAAACAGAATAGGAAAATTAGTAGTTTCAGTTTGTATAAATTTCCATGTTAAAGTAATAAAAGCATGCAAATAAAGGACCATTTTAATTCTTAATAATGTACGAGGGCCTCAGAGAATTATTTTCGGGTCACTTGGCGGATCTGGAAAAACTTATGGGCGAGATGAATCCTCCCATGCCAGACATATTACCAGCAACTCATTTAAAATCATATAGTATAGACGTCCAATGCGCAATCTAGTAATGGCGGTCAAAAACCCTGATGGGAGATTTATATTCTGAATTGATTGTAGAAGGTTAAACGAAGTTGCAAAAAAGGATTCTTTTCCGATGTAAAATATGAATGATATCGTTCGACAAACTCCGTTTACCTTTCGGCTTATTGAACTACCCTGCAATTTTTTAACGTCTGTTGAATCATCTAATAATACCTCAGTTCGAAAGTCATGTGTTTGCGTACCTCACTGATATCATCGTAGTTACTGCAACTGTCAAAGACCACATGTTTTCGTTAGAAAAAGTCCTGTACGTGATTTTCAATGCTGCTCTTACAATAAATCGTCAAACGGGTAAGATATTTTGCGAGGAGGTAGAGTATCTGCGGTATATGGTCAGTATGACATGTTTTCATGCTAATCTAGAATAGATAGAGCCAATGTAGCCAGATGTTTATAAAGGACTTCGCTCCTATGGCTAAAACTTTACTATATCTTGAGGGTTCTACTTTTAAAGTAATAACTGACTTCACTAGTCCCCATTGGTTGTGTAACTCAAATGATACAACTGCAAGACTAGGAAGGTGGGTTCTGGGATTAGCGGTAAATCAGGTTACTAGTTAGCATAGAAATGGTGCCAATTTGTGCTGTCATCTGTCGAAGAGGAATCACACGATCCGACTACCGCTGGCAACCTTAGGGTTCGAAATACCCACATGTCACATATGTATTATTTGCCAGCTATGTTTAAACATGTAGCATTGTATGTTAAATTTTGTTTCACTTGCCAACAGCTAGAAGTAAAGCAGTCTAGTCCTGTAGTACTTATGGGAAAACAAGTAATTAAAAAACCCTGAAGGTAGAGGCTGCTGATATTGTGGGTCCTTTTCCAAGAAATGAAAGGAATATTTAATTTGGAATCGATTTCAAAATATGTTCTCCAAGTGGATGGAGTGTATCCCACTATGAAATGCTAATGCATCCAATTTTATAAAAGCATTAGAGGATTGTATTGTATTAAGATGGGGCGCACTCGAAGTTCAGTCCAAATGAGGAGAAAGGTCACTAATGGGAATCTCTCTTTTATTTTTTTACATAGCAATGGTTCATTAAATCTTGTTATGTCATTACATGAAGTTTAAAGTCACTTTGGCAAAAAGAAATCAACCATGAATTCCCAACGTGGCCTCACGTTGTCTTTACTCAACCTTATGTAGGTTACTGACTGAAAATTGTATGCGCCTAGGTGAATCCATATTATCTTCATTTAATTTGTCGTATTTTGGAAATTCATTCTTATGACTGTTTATCAGCCTTTATTTTCTTTTTATAGAATTTTTTTTAAAGTTAGAAAGTTTTAAGTTTAGAGTGCTATTATGAATAGAAATTATTTATGAAATTATATTGTAAATGTGAAGAGAGGGAGAGGAGAAACATTAACATTCCTGGAAGGAAGAGTTCCGGCATATTTCACTCAAACTCCACGTCACATCATTTCTACGCATCTCCTGAGGGGTTCGACTGCTTATCTATGAAACTGAATAATATATTTAGATGTTTTGGAAGTTGTTTATTTACTCCTAGCAACTCCACTTATCAACAATTCGTCATTGCCAAGAACATGCCGTCAGTTCTTGAGTCACTTGCTCGGCGAGCTGTATTATTTACCTTCTTGGATGGACGATATTCTGCACTTGTGCCGAAAGACGCCGCTTCAATGTAGCTTTTAAAGAATTTCATAACTCAAACAGAAAGAAGGGAGCTCGGTAGAGCGAGAACCACCAGATTACGTGTGGCCATATTGGAGGACCTGTGTAATGCTCGAGTCAGTCTTATGAACAAACTATCAGAGTCACATTATCATCAACGGGATTATAATTGAATAAAAATGAGTGTTTTGCTGGATTATCAGAAATCTTTTGAGGATTGTATAATACTCAGTTCGGTGATGATCCGTTCTTTCGCAAACTTCTTCATCGTCTCTTCATTTACGCGTAATGTGTTGTAAAATTTCTAATTTATTCCAAAGCTTTTTTTTTTAGATTTCAATTGTGTTGAATTACACAGGCCTACAAAATTAAAAAAGTTTAATGACCTAGAGAGGTGACATACCTTACCCGAAGTATTTTGATGCGCTGTACTCGAATCCGAGCTCAGAATTGACCCATCACCTAAACGTTCCGAGATATCTATCTATCTATCTATCTATCGGAAATCCGGGAAAACCATCTGACAGACCTACTTTTGGGATTTTAAAATGACCTACTTATTTTTGCGATTCGCATTTGTTCAAGTGGAAATATCGTTCCAAGATTCACAAAGATGAATGTCGACATGACTCGTGTGGATTGAGTACAAATATGTGTTTCACGTGGATTTTGGCTCGCTGAAATCAAATCTGGTCTTATAAATGCTCAATCATCTAAGGTTCGCGAGATATCCTAACCTAAAGAAAAATTCTATTCCAGATGTGACGTAACCTGAAAGTTAACGAAAAACGGTGTTTTTAGCACATTTAGATTAGGATATCTCGCGAACCTTAGTTCATCGAGCATGTATAAGACCAGATTCGGTTTCAGCGAGCCAAACTCTACATGAAACACATATTCGGTAGAATGTTTGGTGATGCGTGGACCCTATATCAATTTAGACCCTATATCAGTTTTGGGTCACATATAATTTTGGACCCTATATCGACTTTGGGCTCTTTGTCGAATTTGGACCCTATGTCAGTTTTATGTCATATGTCAGTTTTGGGCCTTAAGTACATATGGAGTCGTACGACGGACGGACAACCGACCCTAATTTAAAAAGATATAAGAAACCTTAAAAACGCAAGATCTTAAATGAGAAAATGCATGGACGTGAAGTAAGATACTCCCTCACCCACTACTCCTTTTCTAACCCAGTAAGTCACGCTTACGTCGAAAGAGATATGACTTAATGGTGTATACATAGTTGGAGATGTTACATTGAATTTACGATCCAATTTGTCTCATTTGATACATATCGGAAAAGTCAACCGGAAAATCCTGTTACTTGTTGATAATGCCACTAGTCACAATTGTACAAAAATACTGAGCAATGTAACAGTGAAATTCCTTCCACCTAATCTAACATAGGAAGTTTAATCGCTGGATCAAGGAATAATACGAGCTGTTAAAACTCGATGTCGTAAAAAAAAGCTACAACATCTTATTACCGTTGCTGAAGACTGCGATACACGATCTCAGTTTCTCAAATCAATTTCAGCCTGGCATGCCTGGCAGGAAATTTCACCCGAAACAATTAGCGAACGCTTTTAACGCTTAGGTTTCAAAGAAAGAACAGAGGGAATCGATGAAGACGAAGATGTAGGCTTAGCGGAGGTGATAAATTCTTTTTCACCTGAAATTCAAAATGACTTCCTCTCAGTTGATGAGATTATTAACGCTGGTGCTGAGTTGATTCTTCATGAAGAAATACCTACTGCACCTGACGAAATTTTACAATCAATTTTGAAACAAAAAGAGCACTCTGATGCCGAGTGTTATGATAGTGACAACGATGAAACAGTGAACGACGACAGTACTTCAGTGCTAACTGATAAAGAAGCTCTACAATATTTAGGGCAACTGCTGATGTACTCTTCCAGTCACCAGCCTCAGCTAATGGATAGTTTGTTTAAAGTTCGAAGTGACATCAAGAAACAACTTTTCTCTGCAACAGTAACCAAGCAAATAAAAATTACTGACTTTTTTGTCAACTCTAAAGAATGAAGTAGTTGGAGATGTTACATTGAATTTACGATCCAATTTGTCAAATTTGATACATATCGGCTCTTTTTAGGGCCACCAATTATTTTTTACGAGGATTTTTTTTCTATTCAACACAGTTCTTTTGAGTAGTATTTTGCTACTTATTTCATTCATAGGTGCGTATAGTATGTACATATTATGAAAAAAACAGGGGTTTCCTAAAATAATTTCTGTAAGGTGGCCACCTGCCTAAGTTGGCCACATTTTAATGGAACCGCGGCTGGCCAACATAGACAGGTTTTACTGTATATAAAAAAATGTTTTAAGTTCTAATTTTAACTAGAAGGAAGTAATTTTTCCCAAACTTTTGTAAACGCTTAAAATGACACAACAGAAATTAATTGTTTAAAAATTACATGCCGATCAAAAAGATTTTTTTTTCAAGGAATTCATTTTTTTGTTATCAAATAATTCAGAAAAAGACTTGTAATTGCAAAAAATAACACAACAGAAATATATTTTCGATTAATTATATCTGTATCAAAAAGAATTAGATACTTTTTTAAACGAGAATTCATTTTTTGTAAACATGAAAAGAACGCTGGAGAATGACAACAGGTCTTAATATCTGTTCAGTAAATATTTGAAAGCACAACAAATTAAAATAGTCAAATTATGCAACAAAGTTGCACAAGTAGGACCTAAAAAGAAGTATGTTCCTTATAAAATCGTTTTCAAAAAAGAAATACTCAAGAAAGTCAATTCGTGTAACATAATTTCACAAAAAAGACTAAAAGACGCTTGCATTAACTGAAGAAGAATATTGGATGGGCAAGACAGAATGCGTCCTGTGATCAGTTTCTGATTGACTCTATAATATCTGGTAGACCGTTCACGAAAGCGGTTAGAAAGTCCGTTCAATAACCGAGGATCTACCATCACACAATGAATAAGTCAAAGCTGCTAACAATAAAGCAAAACATGATGCTTGATTGTCAAAAGCTTTGACAAATACAAGATTCCGAAGGCGTTGAAGTTTAAAGAAAATACTAGTAATATCATCCGCTTCAAGGAGTTTTGCGACAATCTCATGACATCTGAGGATGAATGTCGATCAGTCACTGTCGAAGAGGTGAAAAAAATGTAGGGCCAAGTCTGGGACCAATATTGAGGCCGCATTTTCACCTCAGATTTAACGCGATCAGGATATTGCTTTTTTAGCCCCTTTTCAGGTTATCGTGGGCCGTTTCAGACCCAAGACATTTAGTAAAAAATGTATGACTTTTGAAGCCCAATACGCAGTGACTGGTTTTAGGACGCACTATACTCCTACCAAAGAAAGGCGAATTGTCCAGTCCAGAGAATTACAGGCCCATAACTTGTTTGAACACGCTGTATAAGATCTTTAAAGTTGTTCGGAAAGAGAGGATTGTTCGAAGAACTGATCCTGTCTTGAGAAAAAGGTAAAAACCATGTGGCTCGAGAAAAGGTGTTGGAGGCTGCCAAGAGAACTTGTTCATTGACAGGTGCGTCTGCAAAGACGCAGCAGCTCATCGGCGCCACCTGTCTATGGCCTAGATTGATTATCGAAAAGCTTTCGATTTAACCTCCCAAACACCTATCATCTCTCTGTTGGAAAGCTTGATGGTTCATTCAGACATAGTGAGATGCATAGAGAGATTGATGTCCCTTTGGAAAACTAGATTTACGATCTCATTTAGAAATTATCGCCTGAGAACAAACGTCACCTTCCAGAGGGGAGTCTTTCAAGGCGATACCATAAGCCCTCTGCATTTTTGCAGCACTTTTCTGCCTTTATCTCTCGCACTATGTAATTCTCCTGGATACCTCTGCGGCGAAAATAATCATCGCGAGCTTGCGGTCACTCATGTATATTTCTGTTGCAAGCAAACTTGAACATAATTTCAGTTAAATTAAATACATGATTATTTTTATTGTCAATTAAAATGTCAAAAAATCGAAAAAGAATTTAATTAGGTCCGATATAAAAAAGACTTCGGTTTTATTAATATTTTATCATGTTTTTTATATACTTGTAACATAATTTTCTGCGGCGTTGATCTGTTTACATCTATGCATTCAGGTCCTTTGGAAATATCAGTGAGTTTTAATTCATAATACTAAAACTCTTGCTATTCGCTTTGCCACGTGATCTACTAATAACTTAAATTCTCTTGCTTAAGATCAGAGAAGAAAACTCAGCTGCAGGTTCAAATGAGCCCGATCCCTTTAATCCTACCATGGAGCTTCGTGGCTTGCAACAGTACCTGGCTCGAGAAGATGTTTCTAAGGAGGAGATGTGGTGGTGCTTAGTAGAACATCACATAAGTTTAAGAAGCGCCGGAAATTCTTAAAACAGGTTTCTCGAAAATTTCCGCAAATGTATGTTCTGAATGCATGTTCTAAACCTGATGTAACATAATCCTTTAATGTATATCATAAGAAGAAGGAACATTTAGACCACATCTGGAAAAATTTAAGTGCAGCGCACAATATACTCAGATATACTCTGGAATTTTTTAAAGAATGTTTTAATTCTCAGCCAAGGCTATGCATATATGAAGCAAGGGTTTTCCATTAGCAAAGAAACCATTGTTGGAAATCAAAGACAGAAGTATCTCATTGTCCAGATACAGGTTTATGGTGGATTCCAAGTTTTAATTTTAAATCCGCAATTCAGGAGCCCTTTATGCAAAGTCTGCAAAAGACTAAAGCCGAAAAGGTTTTGAAAGAAAATCGCTAGGTGAAAAAGAGAAGGCTGGTTGAGGAAATTGAAATCCTAAGGAGACAAAAATAAACAATTTAACTAATGTGGAGAAAGAGTTAGAAAACGTTTATTATCAGTTGGAGGCATTGTGTAGCTCTGTTGTCATCTAATAACTTATAATCGGGATTCGTTTCGCTTTTTATTCTTCTTAATTTTCTATATATCTGGAGTGAGAATAAAGTTTAATTCTTAATTTTTTATTTGCAGTTATTGATTCATTGGTAGTTTTCAGACATGTCCTTAACTTAATTAATCCATACTACCACGTAAAGCGCAGAATGGGTGATTACCGACGAGTGTGAATCCTGCAGCATGAGCTGGAGTAGCACGAGTCGGAGGGTTGGGGCACGAGGGAATCGAAGGCTAAGGGTTGAAGGCAGATCCTTTATTCACATAACTAGCAATTACCTATGCGCACGTATTATACACGCTATTTTTTGTAACAGTCTGACCATTTCTTGCAGAATCTACCTTATCTGCATACTCAAAATTTTTTTTGTTTTTCATCTACCTGATCTGTATACTATAAAATTTTTTTATTTTTCTTAAATTTAAAAATAATTAAAATATTTTATGTATAACTCTGCCGGCTCGCAAAGTTCCTCATATGTAAAGTGCACAAGCGCATTTATGCTAGCGATGCGCAATATGTATGAAGTAGAGTGCGCATGCGCCAATGTTATTATTTTTTGTATAAGGCACTGCGCACCAATATCCGCAGTGTTGCATTACCAACTTTTTTTAGAACAAATTATATTTTCAGAGAAATTTCAGAGCAAATTAGATACTTGTATTGACAACATGAAAGATAATAGAATTCAAAACTCTCGCCGCATAACTGCAGTTGAAATGACTGTCGCGACTAATATTACTAAAATTCAAGAGTTTCAGGAAGTCACAAAGATACTTTCAGCCAATGAAAATAAAATGAGTTTCCTTACTCCTAAGATGGTGTTATTTCGGTTTTTAGAGCATTTTATTCTGATCTGAATATTTCAGGCCAGTCGCGATCGGCAATTATAATCGCGAAATTCAGCCACCAGGAGACTTTTTTTGTCTAATCAAGAAACGAAAGCAACTACGACATTTTTGGACAAAAACTATTGGCTGGTCTGGTGGGAATGAATGCATTCTTTACACCAGAGAAGCATTAACAAAGTATAATGGTCTGAGATATAAGGAGGTATTGACTTTGAAAAAAGCTAAAAGAATTTGAAACGGTCACATTTAACGACGTCTGAACTTGGGCAAGCCAAATACGCGTGAATCTCCCGGCACGAGCGAAGCCATCCGGAGGGTGAGAAGCGGTCTGAATAGTTCGGTGAGGCAGCGCTAGGAAGTGCAGAATTCTGTCTCCCGCAGACTACCAGAGCCGAACAGGATATAAGAAGGCGGGTGGGAGGTGACGCAGTAGTATCGAGTGGACTAAGGGAAACTGCAATCCACAGCCGGATTATCCATTCGAGTAGCCGTAAGATTTAACGCCCTGGAAAAAGGAAGGTCCGTAGTTTTTGGGTCTAGGTACACTGTTTCGGACTCTCGACATTTTCCCTTTTATTTTCTTACTTGGACACATAATTAAGTAGAAAGATGTTAAAAAATCGATGTTGTTTGTCTGAATGATATAGTTAATTTTCTAAATATTATTAAAGGTGTTGAATGACATACTTCAGACCAAAAGAAAGGGAAGGAATCCAGTTGTTAATAATCCTTTATTTTTTTGACGGTTCGAAAAACACTCCGGTTTTTCCTCATCGGAACAGAGTAAGTCATATGCGAAGTTCAATTCATTATTACCAGATTAGTTATAAATAAACAATGAGTTCTATTTCTCCTCTTATTAATCAATTTGTGAATAGATAATTGTGTATAAAAAATGTTAAAGATTTAAAAAGTGATTCTGGTAATATTATTACTGATTGGTGTCGTAAGGATACGTATTTTGGTAGATATTTGAATTTTTACTTCAACCATCCAATACAACATAAAATTTCTATATTTAAAAATCTTGTTAATACAGCTTTAAAATTATCACATGAATAATTTCTTCAAGCAAATATTGAATCCAATAGAATTCATTCGAATACATAATAATAACAAAATCCAAACAATTAAAGATTCCTTGTCTAAGCAAAAAAATTTAAATTATTTTAGAAATTTCACTTTTAAACCTTCTGTTACTATTTCTTATCATGGGAGATTATCTTTTCAAATTAAAAGAATCTTGTATGATTTTAATATTACAACTACCTTTAGAATTGATTCAAAACTTGATAAATTTATAAAATTAGGAAAAGACGCCTTAGATCTTTCTCAACTTACAGATTTAGCATATAAAATTCAATGTTTGATTTGTGAAAAGTGCTAAGTTGGTCAAACAGGCAGACTACTTTCTACCAGAATAAAAGAACATTATGACAATTTTAGACAAAACCCAAAGAACCATAAAGTTGTTTCTAAACACCAGGTTGAATCTGGACATTTGATGGATTGGGAAAATTGTAAAGATTTTCATCATGAACCTAGTGAATTGAAAAGACTAATAGCAGAAATGTTCTTTATTAAAAAATAATAACAATTGCTTAAATATAATTTCAGATCTTAATAGCTATAGTACAATATATAATATAATTTTCGATTTGTTAATTTGAAAAATTTAATTAAAATTAAAAATTTCTAATTAATCAAATAAAACCGGAATTAAACAAATAATAACAAATTTATTTTAAAATGTTTTGTTGATTCAATTATTACAATCAATTGTTTTATAATCGCATATCAATTTATAAATTGTTGATTAATCAGTTTCTTTATTTATGTTTAAAAAATATTTTTTTAATACAATAGGTAATTTACAATTTTTAATAGTTAATAGTTAATCTTTTTGAATGTTTCAAGTTAATGAATTTTTCTTGATTTTTAGGTAATAATTAATTTTTCTGCTTAGAACCCATGTAATATAAATTTTTGCTACGGCATAGACATATGTACTTCTTCGTTAATGGTTCTCTTTTTCTTGGTTTGTCTGTGAAAATGTCCCAAGTCAAGAGTCTTGTTTTTCCTTTTCACAAAAATGTTTTTAATCAATTTTTAACACTAAATTTAGTATAATAATAACCATTACAATATGATGAAATTTCTCATCTAATCAAAACTTTTAAAAGTTTGTAACCCTACTTGGTAAATATATATTTATTTTGTACTTACTTAACATCCTAATTTTACACAGTTTTAATGTCAAAATAATAAAAATAAATAAAAATTATTTATTTAATTATTTTAATTTTTTATTACTGAATGTTGGCTTATGTTTATACTCAATTATCTATTCACAGATTAATTGATAAGAGGAGAAATGGAACTCATTGTTTATTTATAACTAATCTGGTAATAATGAATTGAACTTCGCATATGACTTACTCTGTTCTGATGAGGAAAAAACGGAGTGTTTTTCGAAACGTCAACAAAATAAAGGATCATTAACAACTGGATTCCTTTCCTTTCTTTTGTTCTGAAGTATGTCATTCAACACCTTTAATAATATTTAGAAAATTACTTGGACATGCTTTCACAAGCTCCATGGAATTTATTTTTTAATTTTTCATGTTTTTATTGGGCACACTGTCAAAGGCTCGAAGGCATTTATTTGTTGTTTTTCATGTTTTTCTTGGGCACGCTGTCACAGGCTCAAAGGCGTTTTTTTATTTATTTATATTTCCTTGGGCACGATGTCATAGGCTCCAAGGCACTTTCTGATTTGTTTATATTTTCTCTTTGGTACACTATCTCAGGAACCAAGGCTTATTTTTTATTTGACTGCGTTTCTTGGGTACACATTTACAAGCTCCAAGACACATTTTTTTGTGTGTTAACCTTGAGTACGCTGTCATAGGCTCAACGACCTTTTTTCTTTTCAGGATTTCCCTTGGGCACACCATGACGGGCCCTAAGAGACTGTGATACTTTATTCCCATGGGAATACCTCCGCAGGCGGTGGACTTGCCATTTGGTTATTGGTTCCGGCAATTGCTGAAAGAGGCTCCGGAAAATTACCTATTTTTGATAATTTACGCGATCTGAACCGCTATAGTATTCCTATAAAGTTACATTTATTCAGTTGAGAGGATACTCATTTATTTGTTTTATTAGACTTAGGGCAATTTTCCAGGCCATTTTATAGGCGGATTGACGATGAAGAAACTAAGTCACTGAGATTAAACTGACTTGCAAACCTACAGCCATATCTGTGAAATACTTAAGTCTGAAATATTGTTAATGCTACGACTGACTATAACGAATAAAACGTCGTTATAGGGAATAGTATCTGAATAAATAAGAACTTTTTGACAAACGCTGCAGTGTCCAATTTATATTTTCCTTCCTGGGTCCAACATTATTTTACCGAGTCTTAGGGCTAGGTAAAATTAAAATAATAAATAACGCACTCTACCATATTGTACTCACTCATCTTCACGATCCTGATGAATTTCACTAGCAATTACATTTTGGGCCTTGGATCATCTTCAGGAACCATATCATCATTCTAAGTAAATATCTTGCCTTAAAGAACTTTATTTTAGTTTCTTATTACTCTTTTTTTTATTTTACCTTTTTATATTCATTCCTACTTATACGTAATCCGTTTGGCATATTTCGGTTAGCGATAAATCGATTTGCTACATCAAATTATTTACTACTATTTATTATTAGGTCATACAAAAGAATATGCCACACTTTAAAAAAGGGGTATATTTCGTCTTGATAACATCTTACATTTTATCTCATTTTCGCAAATTTACGGCACGGTTTGTCACACTTCAATATTTACTAAATATCTTCGATTTCTATGTGTCCCCTTTCGTGTAGTTTGGCTTTTTTTGTTCATTAACTCTTACTGTAACTCTATGCATGCGGAAACATTTGTCCATCTTCCAAGGCGCTTGCTTCTAATTCTACCCAAACAGAGTTTCCTGATCAAATTTTCTCTGCTAGTATTATGATTGAATCTTTATAATGCACCTGTGAAAAGTGTTATTTTTCAGATATATGGAAATAGGCACCAATTCAACTGATACTGCAAATTTCTAGTCCTCCTTCTACTAGAGACCTTAGGCCAGTTTCTATCCTTAATGCAGTATCCCTTTTGAGGTGTTGATACTTCTCCCCCGTATCCTTCTCCTAAGCAGTGATGTTGTAGTCATCTGCAGCTGAGAATGCAACCACGAATGTAGTTCGTTTCTTGAAGTCTTGGAGAACGATGTCAGGCCTCGTGTGTGCAACGGAGGCAGTTGTCCGGAAATTGTAGTTTCAGAAAATTGGACACTTCTTTTTTGGATAATTGACTCTTATCTCCCTCGGAGAGCTCGGCAACAAAGGGCCGTGGCCAACACTATAAGAGCGACAAAGATGGTAATAAAGCACTCTTAGGGCCATATTGTGTCTGTAGATATACTTCGTTCCGGCGCGGGTAGACACCCATAAAGTATGTGTTCTAGGTACTCAGCATGTGCATGAGACGCTCTGCACCTATCGCTGGGAACTTCTTGACATGAAATGCGGCTGCGGTATACTAAGGTGGAAATTAGACCGTCCTGGTGCGCGAAAATGAAACCCCCTGAATCTGAATCAAGTCATGATGATTTGAGAGAAGCAAAAGTTTGCTCTTGACAAGGACTATTCTTCTACATTTATCTGCAATAATGTAAGCTGTACTTAGAACAAATCGATTATGAAGGCACTGGAGATTCAGTCGTCCGCGTTTGCCTTGGCGGCGTGAAATGTATAATCCCTAAACAGACGAATTGATATACAAGCTCTTATGCATATGCATGATTTTACGTGTGACGATGTCAAGGGCTTTAAGCTCGTTCTTCGTCAATTGCATCACCCCAAACAAGTAGAGTAGACATCTCACTAGGTAGGCCACTCACGGAAAGAGATAGAAAGTTCGCTCACGAACTAAGGATCTACCGTTACACACTGAAAAAGTTAAAATTGCTGACAGTCAAACCACAAATTGTTTTGCGACATCCTTATAACATCTGAAGAGGAATGTACATCAATTACTGTCTAAGAGGGGAAGAAAGCACTTAGGGGCACAAAGAACTTTTTCGCTGTAGGACCAAATGGTATCAAAAACTTCTGGTGAAAAAGGTTTACTTCTACGCACCAATACCAGCCCGCATCCTCTCCTCATATTTACATTCACTGAAGCCCATTCCGTAGCGGCTGTTTTTAGAACGCACTAGATTCCCAGCGAAGAAAGGCGACTTGTCCAACTCAGAGCATTACAGGCCAAGTACTTGTTCGAACACACTGTATAAGACCTTTAAAGTTGCCCTGGATACGAGAGTATTATTCGCAAAATTGAGCCTATCTGTAGAGCAATAAACGAACAACGTTTCTCGAAAAAAGGTGTAGCAGGCTGCCAAGAACACCTGCTAATTGACAGATGAGCCTGCTAAGACGCAAAAGCCCATAAGCGCGTTAGATCGATGCCCTGGATCTTTAACCGGCAAGCTTTCGATTTTACCTGTTATAGACTTATCGTTTGTATTTTGAAAAGCTTTAAGGTTTATGTATACATAATAGGTTGCATAGAGAGATCGATGCCCCTTTGGAAAAACAGATTTACTATCTCATCTGGAAAGCATCGTGTGACAACTCATAGCGACACCAGCCAGATGAAAGACTTCCAGGTTGTCACTCAAAATACTCCTGTATTTTATATGTATGACCTGAAAATTGATACATCTGAAGCAAAGCAGCTTCACAATGCTTCAGGGGGGTTGAAAGGTACGCAGAAGAGATCAGTCAAAGGTTCTGATTAGACCAGTGTGCCATGATTCATTTGAAGCGAGTACGGACTGCTGGCATTCCCAAGGACTCTGAACTCGTCGATATGATAACTATTAGACATTACCTACAACTAGGCGTGCCTGAGAGCTGCATTCAAGATATAACATCAATGAAGGGGGCTTTCCGAAAAAGATACAAGCGGCTCATTTAACATATTTGGTCTTCCAATCTACTGACATTGAACAAGATCTCTGCGAATAACACGATTGCCGTCTAGGTTCTACTTGATTCATTTGGAATAATTCGATGGACGAAGCACAAGCTCACGGCCTTAGTCATCACCATGCGTAGGATCATACGTATGCAATGGAGCGTGCACGT
This sequence comes from Belonocnema kinseyi, assembly GCF_010883055.1. Classification (NCBI taxonomy): domain Eukaryota; kingdom Metazoa; phylum Arthropoda; class Insecta; order Hymenoptera; family Cynipidae; genus Belonocnema; species Belonocnema kinseyi. The sequence continues at coordinate 144,318,833 of NC_046660.1, forward strand.
CAATTCGTCTGTTCCATGATTATACATACCACGCCATCAGGGAAACCTCAGACTTCTACATCTCTGGCATGTTTAAAACGGTATTATGCGACGATCTTAACATCAGAAGTAAGGAAAGTACATTACTCCATCTAGATTCCTTACTGCTAAAAGTTCAAGTAAAGAAAGTAGAAGAAAGTCGAGAAATGCTTAAATCTTATTTTAAGTAAGTAGGTGCATTATTCAAGAGAGTTTGTTTGTTTAAATTTAGTTGCTTTCTTAATTCAAGTAAAATCTTAAATTAAGTCAAATATAACTTGAAGTATTTGTTTCTACATTGTTTCATTTTTGTATGTCAGACCGATGTCATGACTATCTTAGTATACCGTGACCGCATTGTATATCAAGAAGTTCCCAGCGATAATGATAGAGTATGTCATACACACACTGTGTACCTAGAACACATAATATCCAGGTATCCCACTCATGCAGGAACGACGTATCTCTGTACAGTCTGTCAAGTTAAAGCGTGGGTGGCTTTACTCGCAGTCGGTAAGGTGTATCGACATGATTTTGGTGTCAAAATATTAAGAAGAGCTCCCTC
>NC_046660.1:144319515-144324566 GCF_010883055.1 Belonocnema kinseyi
GAGGGAGCTCTTCTTAATATTTTGACACCAAAATCATGTCGATACACCTTACCGACTGCGAGTAAAGCCACCCACGCTTTAACTTGACAGACTGTAGATACATTGCGGCCTTGATATCTCTTTCAGGTTTAATTAATGATTTACGTAAGTATTTGATTGAAATAAAAATAGAAATAGGTGGTAAGTTTTATGATATTTAATCCGAATTTCTTGTAAACAATTAATGTTGATAATTTTTATAAACAAATTTAGCGAAGAAACCCTGAGCTAATTACTTTCGCTTTCAAAAACTGCACTAATAATAATAATGCTAATGTGGGAGAGCATCAAGTTTGATACCACAATGAAAGAGGAATTGGTGCGTCTTTATTACGAAAGTGCGAAGTTTGAAAGAAAAATGGAAAAAGGATACAATTCAAGAACAGAATTTGCTGCGAAGTATCGTAATATACAGAAAGTCGCACGAAGAGATCTTATCTCTAAGGTGAAGGACATCAGGACTAATCTACACATTAAAGAAGACCGAGCAATGGAGATTAAAAAACAGGATGATTTGGCATAGAAAAACGATGGCAATGAGCATCAGTTAGAGGACGTCGCGTCATACAGTCAAGCAGGGGCAACTGATGTTCTTCCTCAACCTGTTGATGATTCAACACTACCACATCCTCCACAGGTGGATGGCCCTATATAACCAGAGACAGAAGCAGAGGTTCAGCAACAAAAAAAGCTGTTGAAATAGCTGCTATCAAAATGAAAGTGGAACAGCATTTTCTTATTGATGAACTCCCCTTGGAAGATGTGGACAAAGAATACTTCATTGAAGCTGAAGGCATTGGTTCTAGGGATAATGAACATCATGTACCGGATCTATTAGAACCACATCCGGATATTAATAACGATGATATGGGTATAGAAATCCCAGAAAAACTACAGCACCTTGAAAGTAATTTTGGTCTTGCTTTACTAGAGTTCAGATATGTAAAATCAACACTAAGGCATTCTCTGCCCAAAATAAACATCACAAATGATATGCTGCACTAATAGAACACCTCAACACCAAGGGCTTACCTACTTCTTTAAACGTAACACAAACTGCGTTAGAGGTGCAAACTCTTGTGTACTGTGCAGCTATGGCAACCTTTAGAACGTTGGGCCACAGAACTGGGCCTGCAAATGTAATTTTTGTTCCAGCAGGGGATCCAGATCCACTATGGAAGGTCTGGTTGGTTATGGATGTCAGCAAAGTTAGGTGCAATTTGGGTCGATTAACTTATATAAAAAAGGAAATAGAACTAGAAAGCCTATAAACCATGTTACTAAAATTGTTCACCCTCGGCACATTGAGACATTAACACCATCCTATTGTGATTTCGGCTTCACGCAATTTGTACGCAAGATGCACTGAACGGTTTTATTAAGGTATAGATGGTACCTCAAAGAAAGCATCCAGAGGTGACTGTTGTCACATCCAACTCTCTCTACCACTGTTTAAGTATAACAGCGTTGAAGACGAGCTCCAAACTACATGATGCTCGTAATTCTGTACCTTCAACATCATAGTAGGATTTTTCAAGCATCGTATGAATTTAACTTAAAACATTCTCATCTCATCAGTCACTTGACTTAATTTGTGGCTATGATGCAAAACCAGATTCACCTGAGTAAAAGTTTGAACAAAATATAACAGTAATTATGATTAGAAAATTCAACGGGGATAATAATTTGTACTTTGAGTTATCAATTATTATTGTTAATAACAAAATACTTCAACAATTAACATTAATATACACATTGTGAAAAAAATGGTGTCGATCACTTATTACAATACATGTATCTTGTAAATGCATATTGTAAAATATTGTTTACAATTATCATAAATATATATGCATGCACAAGAGTTAATATTCTTATTGATTACATTTCATTCTAAACTATTGTATTTGCTTTCAGACGAACCTAGATTCGATGAAAGTGGACATCGTAAAATTTACTTATTACGAATTTTATTACTCATTGTTCATGCATATTTTCGTATGACAATTGTGAATAATTTTCTTCAATCTTCGAGTACCTGGTACTTATTTAAGCATATCTATTTCAATAAGTGCTTAACAAGAAATTATTTTGTTCTCTTGAGACTGTATATTAATGGATATTCACAATATTTTTTTTATCTACATTATGGTAGTTAGTTTCGTAATGCGGACAAGGGATCCCATAAGCCCCCCTCCCCTCTTCGTGATGTTTAAGCTGTAAATCCTATTGCCCCACAACCGTGTTTATTTTCAATGATGTACACCGAATCTGATCACATTTATTGAGTATTTAGATCTCGTTGCATTCGTTGTTTCCCACGTTTTATATATATACATCTCATTGTCAGGCGTCCCCTATCGCACAGTGCATGACGCCGAACTCTATGCAGAGCACAGTGATTCTCACTCACATTGTTTTGGTGTGCTATGTAAGTGCATGTGTGTGAGTGTTCTTTACTCGAAATTGACCAGCGACCACTCCGCGATAGACACGGAGCCTTTACACAAGGAGATCCCTAACTCTCTTTCGAGTCTTCTGAAAATCGACTAGTGAACATCAAGGATAGTTCCCTTGACATGGCGACTCTTTACCTTGGGATTTTACTAGCCTCTTCATCTTAAAACATGATTTACTCTGAAGAACAATTAAATCTCCGCATTTGTTTATGAATATTTCTAATTATCATAATTTCAATTATTAAACCATTCATTGGCAGTAAATTATAATTTTGGAATCATTTTTTTAAACAATTCTAAGTCTTTTTGCATTGTTTTCAATACATTAAAAATATATTAATTTAATCTTTTTACTTTCTTCCTGATTTTTTTTATTGCTGAAATTTCTTTTAATTAAAAGAACCAAATTTCGGCAACTTTACGTTTCTTAAAAATTGTATAGTGCGTGATTTGAAAAAAGTGAACCATTCGAAAATTGCAAACTGCAACTAAATTTTTTTCTCGAAAACACATTCCTGAACCACTGTGTGATGGGCTGATGAAACCCTTGTGTGCCTTGAAAACGGAGTGACCCAAGAACGACAGCTGTCTGCATCTATTTCGCAAGTACCTCGGCATGTTTTTAGTAAGTGGGTATGACTTTGAGGTTACTAACCAGTGAGTGCTTCACATCTTCAACAGCATGGACCAAAAGGACAATCGTTTAAAATAAATATTTTAGGTACATTCTCGATGCCGCTCCTCCTTTTCGTTCTTCCTAACTGTGATGTTGTTATCGTCCGGAGCTATATTTCGATTTCAAACAGAGTTCGTTTCTCGCAGTCATTAAGGACGATGTGAAGTGTCGAGTATGCAATGGGGACTATTGTGGAACGAATGTATTTCCAGTAAATTCGGCTTTTCTTGTTTTGGACAATTTCAAAATACTCTCAGAGCCGCGCTCTATCTGGAAATAAGTCGTCCTGACATGTGAAAATTAACCCTCTGTGCTTAAGTTAAGTCTTAACAATTTGAAGAAAGCACACGTTACCTTTGATCACGAGAACTGATCTTTTACATTTCTGTCCCAAGTTTTCGTGCATTTCATTGTTGTGGAACCGTTAGAGGAAGTCTTTAACCTCTGTTTTTGTCATCCAGGTTTTGTAGAAGTGAGAAATCTGGATGGAGTAATGCACTTTCCTCACTTCTGATTTTAAACTCTATGCAGGTTTCTCTCTAGCCTAATGATCTTACTTAACTGGATGAAGCACTTCGTGGAGATTTTTCCTAAGAGTACGACATCTGAATCATCAATTGTGGTATATATGATGCTGCCGTCCAAACTAGAAGACGGCGAGGCATTTTGGAGAGAAGGCTGTGAATTTCGGCATCCACAGAATGAAGACACCATGAACATAAATAGCTTTGAGGAGGTGTGCAGTGCCCCCATTAATACCTAAGGAGAAATGCACATCCATCATGCTCAGTCTACTGAATTTTCACCTAATATCTAAATTCGGAAAAGCCTATTCCGAAGTGTTTTGTGGAAGGACGCACTGTAATCCTTCCGAAGAAAGGTAACTTATTTGACCCTAAAAATTACAGGCTAATAACTTGTTTGAACACAATGTGTAAGATCTTCACAGCTGTCTTGAATGGTAGTATTGTTGAGACAATCGGACCTGTGCAGCCTTCTGCTAACGCTGCCTGTTTGAAGCTTTGGATCAACTACCGGAAAGCTTTCGATTTAATCTACCATATACTTTTCATCTGTCTGTGGGAAATGTCACAACCATCAGCATCACCTTTTAGAAACGCGTCGTTCAGGGTGACACCACGAACCCTCTCTTATTTTGCCTTTAGATATAGCCACTGTCTCTCGCACTTTGCTATTCACAAGGCTGCTTTTGCGTCAAACTTGGATATCAAAAGCAAAAGATTACTCTATTTATTTCACGTGGATGATCTCAAAGTCTATGCTAGAAATGTAGAGCAACTGAACCTAGCTTGAAGAATTGTCGAGGAGTACCCTTGCGACATTGAAATGAAGTATGGATGAGAAAAATGCACCATGATTCATTTATATATCTGTTAATCATTATTGTTTATAACCATGGTCAATATTGTTTATTATACATTTCTTTTATGGAATTTTCATTTTTTTAGGCAAAACAAAAGGCGCAGAAAAAATGTATTTTATATGTCCAGAGGCGCTTATTTATCAAATTTGTTTATGAGATTTCTTTATAAGAATCAAAAAAATAATACTTCAGTGTTGGAATTTGATGAAACGATGAAACGTTAATCGATTATAAATACGCATATTAGGTTTCACCTTCTTTAAGTAATATCAATGAATGATACAGGACAGATATCTTAAATATAAAAAATTAATTTTTATATTAATTAATTTTCTAGGGCTAGACAGCCTTCTAAGGAACAGCCGACACATATTATAATTGAAATATGATAATGATCGATTTGGCGGTTAGATTTAAAAATAGTTATTTAACCGGGGTAAATCAAAAACTATGAGACACATAATGAGATGTGATTCATCAACAGTAATACTGTAAA